>NW_027671413.1:0-56000 GCF_964165515.1 Mesoplodon bidens
TCATCATTTTATATGGTCCATGAGTGGAAAACAACTTCAAGAACACCCTATACTAATGAGAGGAACCCAGGAGTCAGGGAGAGGAGTGATGTTGGTTGGACACAGAGGCCTGGTGCCCTGGCTGCAGTGGAAGTGTCTGGAACACCAGGCCGAGAGAGGCTGCACAGAGTGATAGCCAGGGTCACAGACCTGTCAGGGCTGCTCTTTGTTAGTTCAAGTCCTGCTCTGAGGCGTTTTGTGTCAGCTGTGAGCGACAGGTGAGCTGGAGGTTCTCTGCAATGTGGGCTATGTGCACAGTTCCTGTGTGTCCAGCCGTGCTCGGGTACCTGCCCAGGGGAGCTCCGTATCCTGGGAAGGGCATGACTATGAGAGCCCCATGGGTTGCTGGGTAACTGCACATGTGAGCTCCATACCCTGGGAGGGACTTGACCACAAGAGCCCCGTGGGCGGTTCGGTGGGGCGTGCTGCCCAGGTGAGCTCCATATCCTGGGATTGGCCTGACCACGAGAGTCCCATTGGCTGCTGGGGACCTGGTAAAGGATGTAAGGACAGTCAGTGAAGACACCGAGGATATACATCCCGTAGCTCCTATTTCCTACACCCTGCAGGTCATTCTACAATCCACCAGGGCATGGCATTCTGTATTAGACTTCAATGATGCCTTCTTCTGTGTTCCATTCATCTCAGAGTCACAAGAATTGTTGGCTTGTGAGTGGCAGGACACAACATGCAACCAAAGCAATAATGCTGGGCCATCCTTCCCCAGTGGTTCAAAAATCCCCACACCATCATTGGGGTAATGTCCTTTAAAGGCCTAAAAGTTCTACCTCTGTAAAAGGGAACCCTCCTTCAATATGCGGAGGACATTCTGATCGCCAGGCCTACTAAAGACGCCTCTGAACTACCTAGCCAAGAAAGGATAGAAGGTGTCCAAGAAAAAGGCTCAAATATCCCAGGCTAAGGTGACATGCCTGGGCTTCATTCTCACAGATATTCGGAGAAACGAATCCCAGGATAGGGAAGAAGCCATTTGCAGCCTTACCTCTTCTAAAACTAGAAGACAGCTTAGGGGTTCCTGGGGAGGCCAAGGTTTTCTGCATCTGGATCCCTAACTACAGTCTAATAGCTGGGCCTCTACATGAAACACTGACATGAAAAGATGATGATCCTTTTGAACAGAATCCAGAAGCAGCCTTTCAAGAATGGAAAGAGCAGTCAATTCAGACCCTTGCCCAGGAACTCCCTAATTTAGCTAAACCCTTTGACCTTTACATACCCGGTCATAGGTTAATCGCCCTTTGAGCCTTAGTGCAAAAACTGGGACCACTTCAAATGGAGCAACACAAGAATGCCCTTCAGGTATGATAAACTATGGTCACCAAGGGCTTTGCCCACCGACTCATCAGGCCAGGATACTGGGGTATCTAAAAAGCTGAAAATCAGCAGCCACCAAGGCCAGGTCCCTCCTAAGGGAAAAGGACCCCACGTGGTGATCCTAACCACCCATCATGCCCTGAAGTTGCAGGGGTCGCTCTGTGGACACACTGACCTTGAGTGAGGAGGCCCTCCAACTCCAACATCCAGAGAGACAAACGGGGGCAACAGGCGCCCAAAATGACTCGAGTGACCATCACTTGACCTGGAGTTTCTCTCAGAAAACAACAAGACTGTGCCCCGAAAGAGCAGACTACTGCTTGCAGGACTTACTGCACCCAGAGGGGAGCTAATAAGCTTGGCGGGGGAAACGTATATCATGCTTTCACCATAGAAAGCCCTACAGACACCGTGCTGATGATGGTCAATATGACCGGCTGGACTGCTGGCTACTTCTAAAGGCCGTTGACTCAGTGGACGTCATGGTCCTGGATCACCACTGACCCATGACTGTCTGGGAGTTGTGCGGGCAGGGCTCTGACACATGGTGCTGTGTGTACATTAATTCAGGGACCTAATTAAAGAAAGCACAAACTAGTGGTCAGAGCATCTAGGCTGGCAAAAAACGTCAGCCTAAGGTCGCCGAACAAATGTGGGGTTGGGTGAAATCTGCCACCGCAGCATCTCTGCACATCTGTTTCCTGGACACTTAAAGGTCATTAGAATCTATAACACTTCCAATGCTGGTGCTCAGGCAGACGAAAAGTGAGGCAGGAGGCCTTGGGACAATCGACCTCACCTGGAGGCTGGTGGGGAGAAGTTTTCCCCTCACCCCATGTATCAGGGCTCCCACCACAGCATGAAGCAGTTAAAAAAGAGGGGTCTGCACCCTCAACACCCCAAGAATGAGGAACAGAACAAAAAGCAGAGGAGGTGTTCATCTCCGGCAACGTTCATTAAAAACTCCTGGGAGGGGCCTCCCTGGTGGCGCAGTGGTTGGGAGTCCGCCTGCCGATGCAGGGGATACGGGTTCGTGCCCCGGTCTGGGAGGATCCCATATGCCGCGGAGCGGCTGGGCCTGTGAGCCATGACCTCTGGGCCTGCGCGTCCGGAGCCTGTGCTCCGCGGCGGGAGAGGCCACAACAGTGAGAGGACCGCATACCACAAAAAGAAAAAAAAAAAAAAAAAAAAAAAAAAAAAAAAAAAAAAAAAACTCCTGGGAGATAAAAAGAGAATCTGGGCAATAAAGTAAAGTCTAACCTGTTTTTCCTTTGTGCTTTGTCTAATTTCACGTGCTCCTAGGGTTCAGCATGCAGAGGTCCCACACCCGGCACTTCAGACCCGATTTCCTAGTGCAGAATGGCTGGGTCGACACCTCAGCTAGCGGTGTCCCATGCAGACTCTGCGGCATAGAGCCTGAGATGCAGCCAAACCAGCCCTCGAGATCTCCATCCCCTCCCTCCCACTGACACTGCCTGGATCCCTACACAGCAGCCCAGCCCACAGCCCATGGGGGAGTGCACGCTCTCACCTCTCCTTTCTGTTTTCAAAATAATGTTTCCTTTGCTTCTGAACCAAACTCAGTCTTGATCTGTTGGCTCCAATGACACTGGGCACGGGGACTCCTGTTGGGGTCCACTCTGGAGGATCAGTAACAGAAATTGAGAACATTGTAACTTCAATGAACAGATGTGTGAGCCAAACTGTAGTTACCATAGAGCAGTGTATAACGCTCTTGTAAAATAAGATGATTCTAGGACTTACATTTGATATTTCCATCACTTTCCTATAAGCAAGTTCAGTGAAGACGTTTGTCTTATTTGTCAGGTCAACATTAGAGAAATGAAGTGATTTATTTCCATGGATGTACATCGAATACTCTTGGCTGAAGCTTCAATCGTGTTTTCAATGCTTTTCCATTGAAAATTATACCTCTCTTCAGCTCCCCCATTTCTGAGAAGTATAAAATCTTATAATTTATTATTACCAAAGGGGAAAGGTAGGAGAAGGGATAAATTAACAGTTTGGGTTTAACACATACACACTGCTATATATAAAATAGATCATCAACAAGGAACTACTGTATAGCACAGGGAACTACACTGAATATTTTGCAATAACCTATAAGGGGAAATAATCTGAAAAAGAATAGATATTTTTATTGACATCATCTATCAATGACAGATAAAATGTAACCTAAGCAAAGCCGATGGTGAGCACTTCTGACCCTGAAGATTTCAATCATCTAAAGTTTGGGCTCTGCCTATTTCCCAATGCCCTTAATAGACATGCGTGTAGCCGTAGCTTAAAAATTCCCCAGTTTGTGGTTTGGGGAGGCACTGATGTGGAAAAATCCCTGGTGTCCTCCTTACATGCACGGGACCCTTCCTACAGCTAAAACATGCCTGTCACACCTAGAGGATGGTAAACCATTTGATCGGAAAGAGTTTGAAAAAGGCACCTCATCTCCTCATCGCCTGGTGCTTGGGTTCACCCCTCCAACATCTTTCCTAACAACCTCCTCACTTGGGGATATCAACACCGTCAACATCCTCTTGCACACAGTTTGGAATTTGTCCAGAGGATGAAGCGGACGGATGAGAAAAAATTAGAGACAAGTCTTAGGTGTTCGGACAGGCACATGCCACTCTAATTTCCAATCCGGAAGACAAATTCATCAAAGGCTAGAATTGCCCACGCAAACAGAATAGGGCTAGAGGAAATCCCGCTGTTTTGTGTCCAGTTTCCATAAACACAAGTTGAATAATGGAACTCAGGGTCACTAAAATTCATGAAACTGCAGAGTTGAAAATATCTATCGTCGAAAAATGTCTTGAGGTAAGTCACAGAAAAGGACTTGTAAGCAAGGGAGAGTGGCAGAAAACATATTTGAACAGGTAGAAAGGACTCCCCGTTAAAGCTCAAGAAAAGGGTCTGAACATCGTCAATGACACAGTTGGCCAAACAGGGCATATGCATTTTTTCTGAATATATTCAAGTAAAGGCCATACACACTTTTTATCCAACCAAACAGGTGGACACTGGAAATCAATACTACAAAATGTATCACTTCACATCAGTCAGAAGGGCCATCCACATAAAGTGTAAACACCAGAAATGCAAGACAGGGCGAGGAGAAAAGGGAGCCCTGTGAGGCTGATTGTGGAAATGTAATTTGCCAACGGCCACTCTGGAGAAGTGTATTGTGTTTGCTAAAACATCTAAAAAATGAGCTACAGAGCATAGGGCACTTGCACTCATGGGCGTATACCTTGGGAAAAACAACAATCGACAGAAAACAGGCACCCCAACGTTTACCACCTCTCTGTTAAAAAGGGCCTCAACTTGGATATAACCTAAATGTCCCTGGAAGGATAAAATGGATAAAAGAGATGGGGTACTTATGTAGAGTGGAATATGTCTCATCCAGAAATCAGTGAAATAATGCCAGTTGGAACAACTCTGGAGGAGTTACATACGATCATTCTAAGTGACATATGTCAGAAAGAAAAAGACACATATCATAAGATGTCACTTAAAGGTGGAATCAAAAATGGCTACACATGAAATAAATTACAATACAGAAACATAGTCAAATATGTAGAAAATAGACATAAGGCTGCTAAATGGGAAAGGTGGGGAATGGTGAGGTATTATCCAGGAGTTTGAAATTAGCAAAGATACCATTCCAAGTACCAAATTGAATAACTGACAAGGCCTACACGGTACCTCAAAGAACTGCACTCAGCCCACTCAAGTCACTGGAAAATAATACATATGACTGGTAAGCATCTGAAAAGGAATTTATTGTTGTCTCACAGTACGTGAATCAAGTGGATGTACAGCAGCAAAAAACAGAGCTTTGAAAATCAGCTGTAACCAATATAAAAATAAATTTAAAAATATTTATAAAAACAGTGAGACAGACAAAAATTCTTACAACTTTTGTTGAAGGGCTACGATGTAACATGGATTGAACACATGTAGACCCACAGCAGGATTATATATAAGGCTGGAATCTATGCACGCTAAGAGATGTTAGAGAGGCTTGGTGAGAAAATGCAGACCTTTTAAAGTAATACTGCCTGGTACCCATTCCATGGGTCCCAAATCTGCAGGTTCAAGGGAATCTTCTGACAGCGAAAACATGCCTGGGAAACTGAGATGAATGTACACCGTGTGCTCAGGAAAGGTGTCTAAAATGCACCTCATTTTTGATCTCCTGGTGCTGGGTTTCGCCATTCCAGCCACATTACTAACAATCTCCCCACTTGGAGAATCAGCACCTTTAACCTCCTGTTTTACACAGTTTTCAATTTGTGCAGAGGATAAATGGGAAGAGGGGGAACCAATGAGAGATTAGCTGTAGGAGTTTTGACAGGAACATGTCACTCTAATTTCCTATTAGAAGAAGAATTAACCAAAGGCTCAGCCTGCCTCCCCAGAACCAGAATTGGGCCGGAAGCAATCCAATGGTTTGGCATACAGCACACAAAAAAAAGCGAGTTGCAAAATGCAGCTCAGGAGCAGACAATTCAAAGACCTGCAAAGATATAAACGATAACCAACGTCCAAAAATATATTCAGGTAAGGCAACGAAGAGGATCTGAATGAGAGGCAGAATTGCAGGCAACAGATTTCAAAAGGTAGATTCTACACACAGTTAAAGCATATGAAAAGCAGCAGAATTTATAAAGTGATGCAGTTGGGCAAAAGGGTGTATACGTTTTTTTCGTGAATATCTTCAGAAAAAAAACACAGACACAGTTTTTGGCCAACCAAGCAAGAGGGAAATGCATATCTGCACAACAAAGAAGTCTCAATTTCCACTGCTCAGTAAGGCCATCCAAAAAATGTGTACAAACCAGAAATGCAGGAGAGGCCATGGAAAACAGGGAGCCAAGTCACGCTGATGGGTGGGGTATAAATATCCAAGAGCCACTCTGAAGAAGTGTATGCTGTTAACTAAAACATCTAAAATACAAAGCCCCCGAGCAAAGGGGACTTCAATTCATGGGCATATAACTTCGGAAGACTAAATATCAATAAGACACAGGCACCCCAAAGTTTAGGGCTGCTCTGCATACAAGAACCTCAACTTTGGTACACCTAAAATATCCCAGGAAAAACAGAAATGCATAAAGAACTTGTGGTAATTTTGTACAACGGAATATCACTCAGACGTGAAATCAATGTATATAAGGCCAGTAGCAGCATAATGAGTGGATTTAAGTATGATGATTCTAAGGGAAATTAGTCACACAGAAAAAGAATCTTATCATAAGATATCACTTATAGAGGGAATGTCTATATCACAACACATGAACTGAATTAGAAAAGAGAACAGAGTCTCACATTTAGAAAACAAAATCTTAGGCCTGCTTCAGGAGAAAGGAGAGGTTGGGTGATGCATAAATCCAGAGTTTGATATTAACACAGGTACCATTCCATAAACCAAATACAGAATAGACAAGACCTACACCTTCCTCAGTGAACGGGACTCAACACCCTGATTTCCCACATAGGTATATATCTGACTAGTAAGAATCTTGAAACCTATGTATTGATATGTCTCCGTAAGGGAATCAATTGTGTCTAGACCAGCATAAACAAGTCAGTGATAATCAGCTCAACCCCATTATAAACATGAATTTCAAAAACAAAACCAAAAAACAGCGAAATTCTTACACAATTCCTTCAAAGGTTCTGATGAAACTTGGAATGACCCTATCGGCAAAGACAGCTGGATGAGACATAAAGCTCGACACTTGGGGCTGAGAGGACTGGTGAGATTGGGATAGAAAATGCAGACCCTTAAGGTAGTAATGCATGCAACCATTCCATGGGTCCCAAATCTCCAGGTAGAAGGGAATATCACTACAGTTATAACATGTATGGGAAACCTAGAGAATGGACAACATGTGATGGTGAAAGGTTTCTAAAACTCTCCTAATTTTTCTTCTCCTTCTGCTCCACTTTGGTATTCCAACTGCTTTACTATCAATCTACCAACTTAGGAGAGTCAGCCCCTATAACCTCCTGGTACACACAGTTTGCTAATTGTGCAGAGGATGAAAGGGAAGAGGGAGAACCTATCAGAGATTAGATGTAGACATTTGGACGGGCACATGTCACTCTAATTTCCCGGCAGGAAGAAGAATTAACCAAAGCCTCAGCCACCAACAGGGAACCAATATAGCCACCCCTGGAACCAGTATAGGTCCTGAAGCAAAATTGTGGATTTGTGGCCAGCTCACAAAAATGGGATTTGAAAATTGGGGCTCAGCGGCACAGCAATTCAAAAACCTGCAGAGTTATAAAGGACTACTCTCTTCCAAAAATCTGTTGAGGGAAGGCAAAGAAGGGGACTGGAAAATGAGGCAGAATTGCACAAAACATATTTCAAGAGGTAACTTGGAATCACCTTTAAAGCACAGGAGAAGCATCACAACTTGGACAGTGATGCCCTTGGCCAAAAAGGGCGTATGCCTTTTCTCCTGAATATATTCAGGAGAAAACGCATACGCCCTTTCTGGCCAATCAAGCAAGCACACAATGCAAATCCACACTACAAAGAATTGTCACTTCCCACCGGTCAAAAGGGACATCCGAATATCTGTAAAAACCAGAGAGTCAAGAGAGAGATGACAAGGGCATGAAGCAATATGATGCCGAAGACATGGAGGAATGTGATGACAAGCGCATGGAGCATTGTGATGACAAGATTATGTAGCATTTTGCTGACAAAGGCAAGGAGCATTGTGATGACAAGCTTCATGGAACACTGTGATGACAAGCGTCACGGAGCACTGTGATTACAGGGATCATGGAGCATTGGGATGACAAGGGCATGGATCACTGTGATGACAAGGGTCATGGAGCATTTTGATGACAAGTGTCCCAGATCATTGTGTTGTCAGGGTTCATGGAGCGTTGTGATGACAGTGGTCATGGAGCATTGTGATGACAGGGTTCATGGAGCACTGTGATGACAAGGTACTGGAGCACTGTGATAAGAAGACCATGGAGCCTTGTGATTACAAGTCTCATGGAACATTCTGATGAAAAGGGGCAGTGAGCATTGTGATTACAGCGGTCTTGGAGCATTTTTATGACAAGGGCATGAAGCATTGGGATGAGAAGGCCATGGAGCGTTCTGATGACATGCATCATGGAGCTTTGTGATGACAAGGGCATGGAGCATTGTGATTACAGGGGTCTTGGAACACTGTGATGAAAAGGGCATGGATCATTGTCATGAAAAAGGCATGGAGCCTTGTCATGACAGTGTTCAAGGAGCATAATGAAAACAAGTGTCAGGGAGCATTGTGATGACAAGGGTATTGAGAATTGTGATGACAAAGATCATGGAGCATTGTGATGAGAAGACCATGGATAAATGTTATGACAAGTGTCATGGGGCGTTGTGAGGATAAGTGTTATGGAACATTGTGATCACAAGGATTTGGAGCATTGTGATGACAGAGGTCATGGAGCATTTTATTTCATTGTGATGACAATAGCCTGAACCATTATGATGATGGGCATGGTGCATTGTGATAACAGGGTTCATGGAGCATTGAGATGAAAAGGGGCATGGTGCATTGTGATGACAGTGTTCATGGTGCATTGAGATGAAAAGGGGCATGGAGCATTGTGATTACAGGAGTCTTGGAGCATTGTGATGACATGGGCATAGAGCATCATGAATGAGAAGGCCATGGAACATTCTGATGACATGCGTCTTGGAGCTTTGTGATGACAAGGGCATGGAGCATTGTGATTACAGGGTTCTTGGAGCATTGTGATGACAAGGGTCATTGAGAATTTTGATGACAAGGCTGTGGAACATTGTGATGGCAGGTGTCATGGAGCATTGTTATGACAGGGGTAATGGAGCATTGTGATGAGAAGGGCATGGAGCATTGGTCTGAAAAGTTTCGTGGATTATTGTGATGAGAGTGGGCATGGAGCATTGTGATGACAAGGGGACTGAACACTCTGATACATGGGCCATGATGGATTGTAATGACAAGGGCATGGAGCATTGTGGTGAGAAGAGCATCGGGTACTGTGATGACAAGCATCATGGGGCTTTGTGATGACAAGGGCATGGAACAATGTGATGAGAGGGTTCATGGAGCATTGTGATGAAAATGACATGGAGCATTTGATGACAGGTGCATGGAGCATTGGTCTGATAAATTTAATGGATAAATGTGTTGAGAGTGGGCATGGCACATTGGGATGACAAGGGCATAGAATATTGTGAAGAAAGGTGTCTGGGAGCATTGTGATGACATATTTCATGGCCCATTGTGATGACAATGGCATGGAGCATTGTGATGCACAAGTGTTATGGCGGATTGTGATAACAAAGGTAATGGAGCATTGTGATGACAAGGGCTTGGAGCATTGTGAGGACAAGGGCATGGAGCATTGTGATGACAACGGGCATTGAGAATTTTGATGAAAAGTTCGTGAAGCATTGTGATGACAAAGGCATGGAACTTGCTATGACAGGGGTCATGGGGCATTGCGATGACAAGTGCATGGAGAATTGTGATGCCAATAGCATGTATCATTGTGATGAGAACTGTCATGGAGCATTGTGATGACAAGGACATGGAGAATTGTGATAACAAGGTACATGGAGTATTGTGATGATCAGGGCATAGAGCATTGTGATGGCAAGACCGTGGAGCACTGTGATGAGAAGACCATGGATAATTGTGATGACGAGCATCATGGAGAACTGTAATGACAAGGGGCATGGAGCATTGTGTTGACAGGTGTCATGGAGCATTGTGATGACAAGGGTCACAGAGCATTCTGATGACAAGCTTGTGGAGTATTGTGATGACAATGGCATGGAGCATTGTGATGACAATGGCATGGATCATTGTGATGAAAAAGGCATGGAGACTTGTCATGACAGGGTACAAGGAGCATACTGACGACAAGTGTCAGGGAGCATTGTGATGACAAGTGTACTGAGAATTGTGATGACAAAGGTCATGGAGCATTGTGATGAGAAGTCCATGGATAATTGTGATGACCAGCGTCATGGGGCGTTGTGAAGGCAAGTGTTATGGAACATTGTGATCACAAGGGTTTGGAGCATTGTGATGACAGAGGTCATGGAGAATTTTGATTTCATTGTGATGGTAATAGCATGAAGCAGTATGATTATCGGCATGGTGCATTGTGATGACAGGGTTCATGGAGCATTGAGATGAAGAGGGGCATGGAGCTTTGTGATTACAGGTGTCTTGGAACACTGTGATGACAAGGGTCATGGAGCCTTGTGATGACAAGGCCGTGGAACATGGTGATGGCATGGGTCATGGATCATTTTTATGACAGGAGTAATGGAGCATTGTGATGACAAGGGCATGGAACCTTGGTCTGAAAAGTTTCATGGATTATTGTGATGAGAGTGGGCATCGAGCATTGTGATGACAAGGGCACGGAACACAGTGATACATGTGTCATGGAGGATTGCAATGACAAGGGCATGGAGCATTGTGATGACAAGCGTCATGGAGCTTTGTGAATGACAATGTCATGGATCAATGTGATGAGAAGTTTCATTGAGCTTTGTGATGACAATGGCATGCAGCATTGTGATGCCAAGGGTCATGGAGCTTTGTGATGACATAGGCCATGGAGCATTGTGATGACAAGGGCGTGGTGCATTGTGATGAGAACGGCAGGGAGCATTGTGATGACAGGGTCATGGAGCAATTGGATGAAAAGGGTCATGGAACATTTTGATGACAGGGGTTATGGAACATTGTGTTATCAGGGGTCATGCAGCATTGTGATGAAAAGGGTCATATAGCATTGTGATGACAGGGGTTATGGAACATTGTGATGTCAGGGGCATGGAGCATTGTGATGATAAGTGCATGTAGCATTGTAGTGACAAGGGTTATGGAGCACTGTGATGACAGGCGTGAGGGAGTATTGAGATGATTAGTGATGGAACATTGTGATATCATTGGTGAGAGAGCATTTAGATGAGAAGTGCATGGAGCATTGTGATAACAAGGTTGTGGAGCACTGTGATGACAAACGCATGGCACATTGTGATGATATGGGTCATGGAGCATTGTGCTGACAAACGCATGGAGCATTGTGATGACAAGGTTTATGGAGCATTGTGATGACAACGATGTGGAGCATTGTGATGACAAGCGCATGGCGCACTGTGATGCCATGGGTCATGGAGTATTGTGCTGACAAAGGCATGGAGCATTGTGATGACTAGGGTCACGGAGCATTGTGATGAAATGTTCATGGAGCATTGTGGTGACAATGGTCATGAAGCATTGTGATGACTGGAGTCAAGGAGCATTGTGATGACAGGGGTCATAGAGCATTGTGATGAAAGTGCATGGAGCATTGTGATGACAGGGGCATGTTGCATTGGTCTGACAAATTTCATGGACTATTGTGATGAGAGTGGGCATGGCGCATTGTGATGACAAGGGCATGGAGCATTGTGATGAGAAGGTCATGGAGTATTGTGAAGACAGGTGTCAGGGAGCATTGTGATGAGATATGTCATGGTCATTGTGATGACAATGGAATGGAGCATTGTGATGCCAAGTGTCATGGAGGATGGTGATGACAAAGGTAATGGAGCATTTTGATGACAAGGGCATGGAGCATTGTGATGACAAGGGCCATTGAGAATTTTGATGACCAGTTCATGAAGCATTTTGATGACAAGCACATGGAGCTTGCTATGACAGGGATCATGGAGCATTGCAATGACAAGTGCAAAGAGAATTGTGATGACAAAGCATGTAACACTGTGATGAGAAGTGTCATGGAGCACAGTGATGCCAAGAACTTGGAGAATTGTGATGACACGGGGCATGGAGCATTGTGATGACCAGGGCTTGGAGCATTGTGATGGCAAGACCGTGGAGCATTGTGATGAGAAGGCCACGGGTAACTGTGATGACGAGCGTCATGGAGAACTGTAATGACAAGGGGTATGGAGCATTGTGATAACAGGGGTCATGGAGCATTGTGATGACAGTGGGCATGGAGCATTGTGATGACAAGTGTCATGGAGCATGTTGATGACAAGGGCGTGGAGCATTGTGATGAGAAGACCATGGATAATTGTGATTACGAGCGTCATGGAGCACTGTAATGAAAAGGGGTATGGAGTATTGTGATGACAGGGGTCATGGAGCATTGTGATGACTGGGGACATGGAGCATTGTGATAACCATGTCATGGAGCATTGTGATGGCAAGACAGTGGAGCACTGTGATGAGAAGACCATGGATAATTGTGATGACGAGCATCATGGAGCACTGTAATGACAAGGGGCATGGAGCATTGTGATGACAGGTGTCATGGAACATTTTGATGACAGGGTTCATGGATCAATGTGATGAAAAGTGTCATGGAGCATTCTGATGACAAGCTTGTGGAGTATTGTGATGACAATGGCATGGAGCATTGTGATGAAAAGGGCATGGAGACTTGTCATGAGAGTTTTCAATGAGCATACTGATGACAAGTTCCAGGGAGCATTGTGATGACAGGGTTCATGGAGCATTGAGATGAAAAGTGGCATGGAGTATTGTTATTACAGGGGTCTGGGAGCATTGTGATGAAAAGGGCTTGGAGCATTGGTCTGAAAAGTTTCATGGATTATTGTGATGAGAGTGGGCATGGAGCATTGTGATGACAAGGGCACGGAACACAGTGATACATGTTTCTTGGAGGATTGCAATGACAAAGGCATGGTGCATTCTGATTAGAAGGGCATGGAGCATTCTGATGAGAAGGCCATGGAGCATTCTGATAACATGCGTCAGGGAGCTCTGTGATGACATGGGCATGGAGCATTGTGATTACAGGGGTCTTGGAGCATTGTGATGACAAGGGTCATGGAGAATTGCGATGACAAACCCGTGGAACATTGTGATGGCAGGGGTCATGGAGCATTGTTATGACAGTGGTAATGGAGCATTTTGATGACAAGGGCATGGAGCATTGGTCTGAAAAGTTTCATGGATTATTGTGATGAGAGTGGGCATGGAGCATTGTGATGACAAGTGCACGGAACACAGTGATACATGTGTCTTGGAGGATTGCAATGACAAAGGCATGGTGCATTGTGATGAGAAGGGCATTGAGCATTGTGATGACAAGCGTTATGAAGCTTTGTGATGACAACGTCATGGAGCAATGTGATGAGAGGTTTCATGGAGCTTTGTGATGACAATGGCATGGAGCATTGTGATGCCAAGGGTCATGGAGCTTTGTGATGACATAGGCCATGGAGCATTTTGATGACAAGTGTGTGGTGCATTGTGATGAGAAGGGCAGGGAGCATTGTGATGACAGGGTCATGGAGCAATTGGATGAAATGGTCATGGAACATTTTGATGACAGTGTTTATGGAACATTGTGATGTCAAAGTTCATGGAGCATTGTGATGAAAAGGGTCATGGAGCATTGTGATGATAGGGGTTATGGAACATTGTGATGTCAGGGGCATGGAGCATTGTGATGATAAGTGCATGTAGCATTGTTGTGACAAGGGTTATGGAACATTGTGATGACAGGCGTGAGGGAGTATTGAGATGATTAGTGATGGAACATTGTGATATCATTGGTGAGAGAGCATTTTGATGAGAAGTGCATGGAGCATTGTGATAACAAGGTTGTGGAGCACTGTGATGACAAACACATGGCACATTGTGATGATATGGGTCATGGAGCATTGTGCTGACAAACGCATGGAGCATTGTGATGACAAGGTTTATGGAGCATTGTGATGACAACGATGTGGAGCATTGTGATGACAAGCGCATGGCGCACTGTGATGCCATGGGTCATGGAGTATTGTGCTGACAAAGGCATGGAGCATTGTGATGACTAGGGTCACGGAGCATTGTGATGAAATGTTCATGGAGCATTGTGGTGACAATGGTCATGAAGCATTGTGATGACTGGAGTCAAGGAGCATTGTGATGACAGGGGTCATAGAGCATTGTGATGAAAGTGCATGGAGCATTGTGATGACAGGGGCATGTTGCATTGGTCTGACAAATTTCATGGACAATTGTTATGAGAGTGGGCATGGCGCATTGTGATGACAAGGGCATGGAACATTGTGATGAGAAGGTCATGGAGTATTGTGAAGACAGGTTTCATGGGGGGTTGTGATGACATATGTCATGGTCATTGCGATGACAATGGAATGGAGCATTGTGATGCCAAGTGTCATGGAGGATTGTGATGACAAAGGTAATGGAGCATTTTGATGACAAGGGCTTGGAGCATTGTGATGACAAGTGTCATGGAGCTTTGTGATGACAAGGGCATGGAGCATTGTGAAGACAAGGGCCATTGAGAATTTTGATGACCAGTTCATGGAGCATTGTGATGACAAGCACATGGAGCTTGCTATGACAGGGATCATGGATCATTGCGATGACAAGTGCATAGAGAATTGTGATGACAAAGCATGTAACACTGTGATGAGAAGTGTCATGGAACATAGTGATGCCAAGAACGTGGAGAATTGTGATGACACGGGACATGGAGCATTGTGATGACCAGGGCATGGAGCATTGTGATGGCATGACCGTGGAGCACTGTGATGAGAAGACCATGGGTAACTGTGATGACGAGCGTCATGGAGCACTGTCATGACAAAGGGTATGGAGCACTGTGAGAAAAAGGGTCATGGAGTGATGACAAGGGTCAGGGAGCACTCTGATGACAAGCTTGTGGAGTATTTTGATGACAATGGCATGGAGCATTGTGAAGAAAACGGCATGGGGCATTGTGATGAAAAATGCATGGAGCCTTTTCATGACAGGATTCAAGGAGCATTCTGAGAACAAGTGTCAGGGAGCCTTGTGATGACAAAGGTCATGGAGCATTGTGACGACAAGCACATGGAGTATTGTGATGACAAGCACATGGAGCTTGCTATGACAGGGGTCATGGAGCATTGCGATGACAAGGGCATAGAGAATTGTGATGACAAGGCATGTAACACTTTGATGATAAGTGTCATGGAGCATTCTGATGCCAAGAACGTGGAGAATTGTGATGTCAGGGACATGGAAAAGTGTGATGACCACGGCATGGAACATTGTGATGGCAAGACCGTGGAGCATTGTGATGAGAAGACCATGGATAATTGTGATGACAAGCGTCATGGAGCACTGTAATGACAAGGGGTTTGGAGCATTGTGATGACAGGTGTCATGGAACATTTTGATGACAGGGTTCATGGATCATATTGATGACAAGTGTCACGGAGCATTCTGATGACAAGCTTGTGGAGTATTGTGATGACAATGGCATGGAGCATTGTGATGAAAAGAGCATGGATCATTGTGATGAAAAGGGCATGGAGACTTGTCATGAGAGTTTTCAATGAGCATACTGATGACAAGTTCCAGGGAGCATTGTGATGAGAAGTCCATGGATAATTGTGGTAATCATCATCATGGGGCGTTGTGATGACAAGTTTTATGGAACATTGTGATCACAGGGGTTTGGAGAATTGTGATGACAGAGGTCATGGAGAATTTTGATTTCATTGTGATGACAATAGCATGAAACATTATGATGATGGGCATGGAGCATTGTGATGACAGGGTTCATGGAGCACTGAGATGAAAAGTGGCATTGAGTATTGTTATTACAGGGGTCTTGGAGCATTGTGATGAAAAGGGCATGGAGCATTGTGATGAGAAGGCCATGGAGCATTCTGATGACATGCGTCAGGGAGCTTTGTGATGATATGGGCATGGAGCATTGTGATTACAGCGGTCTTGGAGCATTGTGATGACAAGGGCATGGAGCATTGGTCTGAAAAGTTTCATGGATTATTGTGATGAGAGTGGGCATGGAGCATTGTGATGACAAGGGCACAGAACACAGTGATACATGTGTCTTCGAGGATTGCAATGCCAAAGGCATGCTGCATTCTGATGAGAACGGCATGGAGCATTGTGATGAGAAGGCCATGGAGCATTCTGATGACATGCGTCAGGGAGCTTTTTGATGACATGGGCATGGAGCATTGTGATTACAGGGGTCTTGGAGCATTGTGATGACAAGGGCATGGAGCATTGGATTGAAAAGTTTCATGGATTATTGTGATGAGAGTGGGCATGGAGCATTGTGATGACAAGTGCACGGAACACAGTGATACATGTGTCTTGGAGGATTGCAATGAGAAAGGCATGGTGCATTGTGATGAGAAGGCATCGATCATTGTGATGACAAGCGTCATGGAGCTTTGTGATGACAACGTCATGGAGCAATGTGATGAGAGGTTTCATGGAGCTTTGTGATGACAATGGAATGCAGCATTGTGATGCCAAGGGTCATGGAGCTTTGTGATGACATAGGCCATGGAGCATTTTGATGACAAGGGTGTGGGGCATTGTGATGAGAATGGCAGGGAGCATTGTGATGACAGGGTCATGGAGCAATTGGATGAAATGGTCATGGACTATTTTGATGACAGTGTTTATGGATCATTGTGAATTCAGGGATCATGGAGCATTGTGATGAAAAGGCTCATGGAGCATTGTAATGACAGGGGCTATGGAACATTGTGATGTCAGGGGCATGGAGCATTGTGATGATAAGTGCATGTAGCATTGTTGTGACAAGGGTTATGGAACATTGTGATGACAGGCGTGAGGGAGTATTGAGATGATTAGTGATGGAACATTGTGATATCATTGGTGAGAGAGCATTTTGATGAGAAGTGCATGGAGCATTGTGATAACAAGGTTGTGGAGCACTGTGATGACAAACGCATGGCACATTGTGATGATATGGGTCATGGAGCATTGTGCTGACAAACGCATGGAGCATTGTGATGACAAGGTTTAAGGAGCATTGTGATGACAACGATGTGGAGCATTGTGATGACAAGCGCATGGCACATTGTGATGCCATGGGTCATGGAGTATTGTGCTGACAAAGGCATGGAGCATTGTGATGACTAGGGTCACGGAGCATTGTGATGAAATGTTCATGGAGCATTGTGGTGACAATGGTCATGAAGCATTGTGATGACTGGAGTCATGGAGCATTGTGATTACAGGGGTCATAGAGCATTGTGATGAAAGTGCATGGAGCATTGTGATGACAGGGGCATGTTGCATTGGTCTGACAAATTTCATGGACTATTGTGATGAGAGTGGGCATGGCGCATTGTGATGACAAGGGCATGGAGCATTGTGATGAGAAGGTCATGGAGTATTGCTAAGACAGGTGTCAGGGAGCACTGTGATGAGATATGTCATGGTCATTGCGATGACAATGGAATGGAGCATTGTGAGGCCAAGTGTCATGGAGGATGGTGATGACAAAGGTAATGGAGCATTTTGATGATAAGGGCATGGAGCATTGTGATGACAAGGGCCATTGAGAATTTTGATGACCAGTTCATGAAGCATTGTGATGACAAGCACATGGAGCTTTCTATGACAGGGATCATGGAGCATTGCGATGACAAGTGCATAGAGAATTGTGATGACAAAGCATGTAACACTGTGATGAGAAGTGTCATTGAGCATAGTGATGCCAAGAACGTGGAGAATTGTGCTGACACGGGACATGGAGCATTGTGATGACCAGGGCTTGGAGCATTGTGATGGCAAGACCGTGGAGCATTGTGATGAGAAGACCACGGGTAACTGTGATGACGAGCGTCATGGAGCACTGTAATGACAAGGGGTATGGAGCATTGTGATAACAGGGGTCATGGAGCATTGTGATGACAATGGTCAGGGAGCATTTTAATGACAAGCTTGTGGAGTATTTTGATGACAAAGGCATGGAGCATTGTGAAGAAAACGGCATGGGGCATTGTGATGAAAAAGGCATGGAGCCTTTTCATGACAGGTTTCAAGGAGCATTCTGACAACAAGTGACAGGGTGCATTGTGATGACAAAGGTCATGGAGCATTGTGACGACAAGCACATGGCGTATTGTGATGAAAAGCACATGGAGCTTGCTATGACAGGGTTCATGGAGAATTGCGATGACAAGGGCATAGAGAATTGTGATGACAAAGCATGTAACACTATGATGAAAAGTGTCATGGAGCATAGTGATGCCAAGAACGTGGAGAATTGTGATGACAGGGACATGGAGCAGTGTGATGACCTTGGCATGGAGCATTGTCATGGCAAGACCGTGGAGCATTGTGATGAGAAGACCATGGATAATTGTGATGACAAGCGTCATGGAGCACTGTAATGACAAGGGGTGTGGATCATTGTGATGACAGGTGTCATGGAGCATTGTGATGACAGTGGGCATGGAGCATTGTGATGACAAGTGTCATAGAGCGTGTTGATGACAAGGGCGTGGAGCATTATGATGAGAACACCATGGCTAATTGTGATTACGAGCGTCATGGATCACTGTAATGAAAAGGGGTATGGAGTATTGTGATGAAAGGGGACATGGAGCATTGTGATAACCATGTCATGGAGCATTGTGATCGCAAGACAGTGGAGCACTGTGATGAGAAGACCATGGATAATTGTGATGACGAGCATCATGGAGCATTGTAATGACAAGGGGCATGGAGCATTGTGCTGACAGGTGTCATGGAACATGTTGATGACAGGGTTCATGGATCATTGTGATGACAAGTGTCACGGAGCATTCTGATGACAAGCTTGTGCAGTATTGTGATGACAATGGCATGGAGCATTGTGATGAAAAGTGCATGGAGACTTGTCATGACAGTTTTCAATGAGCATACTGATGACAAGTTCCAGGGAGCATTGTGGTGACAAGCGTATTGAGAATTGTGATGACAAAAGTCATGGAGCATTGTCATGAGAAGTCCATGGATAATTGTGGTAACCAGCATCATGGGGCGTTGTGATGACAAGTTTTATGGAACATTGTGATCACAGGGGTTTGGAGCATTGTGATGACAGAGGTCATGGAGAATATTGATTTCATTGTGATGACAAGAGCATGAAGCATTATGATGATGGGCATGTTGCATTGTGATGACAGGGTTCATGGAGCACTGAAATGAAAAATGGCATGGAGTATTGTTATTACAGGGGTCTTGGAGCATTGTTATGAAAAGGACATGGAGCATTGTGATGAGAAGTCCATGGAGCATTCTGATGACATGTGTCAGGGAGCTTTGTGATGACATGGGCAGGGAGCATTGTGATTACAGGGGCCTTAGAGCATTGTTATGACAAGGGTCATGGAGTCTTGCGATGACAAAGCCGTAGAACATTGTGATTGCAGGGGTCATGGAGCATTGTTATGACAGGGTTAATGGAGCATTGTGATGACAAGGGCATGGAGCATTGGTCTGAAAAGTTTCATGGATTATTGTGATGAGAGTGGGCATGGAGCATTGTGATGACAAGGGCACGGAACACAGTGATACATGTGTCTTGGAGGATTGCAATGACAAAGGCATGGTGCATTCTGATGAGAAGGGCATGGAGCATTGTGATGAGAAGGCCATGGAGCCTTCTGATGACATGCGTCAGGGAGCTTTGTGATGACATGGGCACGGAACACAGTGATACATGTGTCTTGGAGGATTGCAATGACAAAGGCATGGTGCATTGTGATGAGAAGGGCATCGAGAATTGTGATGACAAGCGTCATGGAGCTTTGTGATGACAACGTCATGGAGCAATGTGATGAGAGGTTTCATGGAGCTTTGTGATGACAATGGCATGCAGCATTGTGATGCCAGGGGTCATGGAGCTTTGTGATGACATAGGCCATGGAGCATTTTGATGACAAGGGTGTGGTGCATTGTGATGAGAAGGGCATGGAGCATTGTGATGACAGGGTCATGGAGCAATTGGATGAAATGGTCATGGAACATTTTGATGACAGTGTTTATGGAACATGGTGATGTCAGGGTTCATGGAGCATTGTGATGAAAAGGGTCATGGAGCATTGTGATGACAGGGGTTATGGAACATTATGATGTCAGGGGCATGGAGCATTGTGATGATAAGTGCATGTAGCATTGTTGTGACAAGGGTTATGGAAAATTGTGATGACAGGCGTGAGGGAGTATTGAGATGATTAGTGATGGAACATTGTGATATCATTGGTGAGAGAGCATTTTGATGAGAAGTGCATGGAGCATTGTGATAACAAGGTTGTGGAGCACTGTGATGACAAACGCATGGCACATTGTGATGATATGGGTCATGGAGCATTGTGCTGACAAACGCATGGAGCATTGTGATGACAAGGTTTATGGAGCATTGTGATGACAACGATGTGGAGCATTGTGATGACAAGCGCATGGCGCATTGTGATGCCATGGGTCATGGAGTATTGTGCTGACAAAGGCATGCAGCATTGTGATGACTAGGGTCACGGAGCATTGTGATGAAATGTTCATGGAGCATTGTGGTGACAATGGTCATGAAGCATTGTGATGACTGGAGTCATGGAGCATTGTGATGACAGGGGTCATAGAGCATTGTGATGAAAGTGCATGGAGCATTGTGATGACAGGGGCATGTTGCATTGGTCTGACAAATTTCATGGACTATTGTGATGAGAGTGGGCATGGCGCATTGTGATGATAAGGGCATGGAGCATTGTGATGAGAAGGTCATGGAGTATTGTGAAGACAGGTGTCAGGGAGCATTGTGATGAGATATGTCATGGTCATTGCGATGACAATGGAATGGAGCATTGTGAGGCCAAGTGTCATGGAGGATGGTGATGACAAAGGTAATGGAGCATTTTGATGACAAGGGCATGGAGCATTGTGATGACAAGTGTCATGGAGCTTTGTGATGACAAGGGCATGGAGCATTGTGATGACAAGGGCCATTGAGAATTTTGATGACCAGTCCATTAAGCATTGTGATGACAAGCACATGGAGCTTGCTATGACAGGGATCATGGAGCATTGCGATGACAAGTGCATAGAGAATTGTGATGACAAAGCATGTAACACTGTGATGAGAAGTGTCATGGAGCATAGTGATGCCAAGAACGTGGAGAATTGTGATGACACGGGACATGGAGCATTGTGATGACCAGGGCATGGAGCATTGTGATGGCAAGACCGTGGAGCACTGTGATGAGAAGACCACGGGTAACTGTGATGACGAGCGTCATGGAGCACTGTAATGACAAGGGGTATGGAGCATTTTGATAACAGGGGTCATGGAGCATTGTGATGACAAGGGTCAGGGAGCATTCTGATGACAAGCTTGTGGAGGATTTTGATGACAATGGCATGGAGGATTGTGAAGAAAACGACTTGGGCTATTGTGGTGAATAAGGCATGGAGCCTTTTCATGACAGTTTTCAATGAGCATACTGATGACAAGTTCCAGGGAGCATTGTGATGACAAGTGTATTGAGAATTGTGATGACAATGGTCATGGAGCATTGTGATGAGAAGTCCATGGATAATTGTGGTAACCAGCATCATGGGGCGTTGTGATGACAAGTTTTATGGAACATTGTGATCACAGGGATTTGGAGCATTGTGATGATAGATGTCATGGAGAATTTTGATTTCATTGTGATTACAATAGCATGATGCATTATGATGATGGGCATGGTGCATTGTGATGACAGGGTTCATGGAGCACTGAGATGAAAAGTGGCATGGAGTATTGTTATTACAGGGGTCTTGGAGCATTGTGATGAAAAGGGCATGGAGCATTGTGATGAGAAGGCCATGGAGCATTCTGATGACATGAGTCAGGGATCTTTTTGATGACATGGGCACGGAGCATTGTGATTACAGGGGTCTTGGAGCATTGTGATGACAAGGGTCATGGAGTCTTGCGATGACAAAGCCATGGAACATTGTGATTGCAGAGGTTATGGAGCATTGTTATGACAGTGGTAATGGAGCATTGTGATGACAAGGGCATGGAGCATTGGTCTGAAAAATTTCATGGATTATTGTGATGAGAGTGGGCATGGAGCATTGTGATGACAAGTGCACGGAACACAGTGATACATGTGTCTTATAGGATTGCAATAACAAAGGCATGGTGCATTGTGATGAGAAGGGCATCGAGCATTGTGATGACAAGCGTCAAGGAGCTTTGTGATGACAACGTCATGGAGCAATGTGATGAGAGGTTTCATGGAGCTTTGTGATGACAATGGCATGCAACATTGTGATGCCAAGGGTCATGGATCTTTGTGATGACATAGGCCATGGAGCATTTTGATGACAAGGGTGTGGTGCATTGTGATGAGATGGGCAGGGAGCATTGTGATGACAGGGTCATGGAGCAATTGGATGAAATTGTCATGAAATATTTTGATGACAGTGTTTAGGGAACATTGTGATGTCAGCGTTCATGGAGCATTGTGATGAGAAGTCCATGGATAACTGTTATAACCAGCATCATGGGGCATTGTGATGAACAGTTTTATGGAACATTGTGTTCAGAGGGGTTTGGAGCATTGTGATCACAGAGGTCGTGGAGAATTTTGATTTCATTGTGATGACAATAGCATGTAGCATTATGATGATGGGCATGGTGCATTGTGATGACAGGGTTCATGGAGCACTGAGATGAAAAGTGGCATGGAGTATTGTTATTAGAGGGGTCTTGGAGCATTGTGATGAAAAGGGCATGGAGCATTGTGATGAGAAGGCCATGGAGCATTCTGATGACATGTGTCAGGGAGCTTTGTGATGAGATGGGCACGGAGCATTGTGATTACAGGGGTCTTGGAGCATTGTGATGACAAGGGTCATGGAGTCTTGCGATGACAAAGCCATGGAACATTGTGATTGCAGAAGTTATGGAGCATTGTTATGACAGTGGTAATGGAGCATTGTGATGACAAGGGCATGGAGCATTGGTCTGAAAAATTTCATGGATTATTGTGATGAGAGTGGGCATGGAGCATTGTGATGACAAGTGCACGGAACACAGTGATACATGTGTCTTGGAGGATTGCAATAACAAAGGCATGGTGCATTGTGATGAGAAGGGCATCGAGCATTGTGATGACAAGCGTCATGGAGCTTTGTGATGACAACGTCATGGAGCAATGTGATGAGAGGTTTCATGGAGTTTTGTGATGACAATGGCATGCAGCATTGTGATGCCAAGGGTCATGGAGCTTTGTGATGACATAGGACTTGGAGCGTTTTGATGACAACGGTGTGGTGCATTGTGATGAGAATGGCAGGGAGCATTGTGATGACAGGGTCATGCAGCAATTGGATGAAATTGTCATGAAATATTTTGATGACAGTGTTTATGGAACATTGTGATGTCAGCGGTCATGGAGCATAGTGATGAGAAGTCCATGGATAACTGTTATAACCAGCATCATGGGGCATAGTGATGAACAGTTTTATGGAACATTGTGATCAGAGGGGTTTGGAGCATTGTGATCACAGAGGTCGTGGAGAATTTTGATTTCATTGTGATGACAATAGCATGTAGCATTATGATAATGGGCATGGTGCATTGTGATGATAGGGTTCATGGAGCATTGAGATGAAAAGTGGCATGGGGTATTGTTATTACAGGAGTCTTGGAGCATTGTGATGAAATGGGCATGGAGCATTGTGATGAGAAGGCCATGGAGCATTCTGATGACATGCGTCAGGGAGCTTTGTGATGACATGGGCATGGAGCATTGTGATTACAGGGGTCTTGGAGCATTGTGATGACAAGGGTCATGGAGTCTTGTGATGACAAAGGCAGGGGTCATGGAGCATTGTTATGACAGGTGTAATGGAGCATTGTGATGACAAGGGCATGGAGCATTGGTCTGAAAATTTTCATGGATTATTGTGATGAGAGTGGGCATGGAGCATTGTGATGACAAGTGCACGGAACTCAGTGATACATGTGTCTTGGAGGATTGCATTGACAAAGGCATGGTGCATTGTGATGAGAAGGGCATCAAGCATTGTGCTGACAAGCGTCATGGAGCTTTGTGATGACAACACCATGGAGCAATGTGATGAGAGATTTCATGGAACTTTGTGATTACAATGGCATGGAGCATTGTGATGCCAAAGGTCATGGAGCTTTGTGATTACATTGGCCATGGAGCATTTTGATTACAAGTGTGTGGTGCATTGTAATGAGAAGGGCAGGGAGCATTGTGATGACAGGTTCATTGAGCAATTGGATGAAATGGTCATAAAACATTTTGATGACAGTGTTTATGGAACATTGTGATGTTAGGGGTCATGGAGCATTGTGATGAAAATGGTCAAGGGGCATTGTGATGACAGGGGTTATGGAACATTTTGATGTCAAGTGTCATGGAGCATTGTGATGATAAGGGCATGTAGCACTGTTGTGACAAGGGTCATGGAACATTGTAATGACAGGGGTGTGGGAGTATTGTGATGATTAGCGATGGAACATTGTGATATCAGTGGTGAGAGAGCATTTTGATGAGATGAGCATGGAGCATTGTGATGACAAACTTGTGGAGCATTGTGATGACAAACGCATGGCACTTTGTGATGACATGGGTCAGGAGCATTGTGTTGACAAATGCATGGAACACTGTGATGACAAGGTTTATGGAGCATTGTGATGACAACGATGTGGAGCATTGTGATGTCAAGAGCATGGCACATTGTGATGCCATGGGTCATGGAGTATTGTGCTGACAAAGGCATGGAGCATTGTGATGACAAGGGTCACCGAGAATTGTGATTAAATGTTCATGGAGCATTGTGGTGACAATTGTCACAGAGCCTTGTGATGACGAGGGCATGGATCATTGTGATGACAAAGGTCATGAAGCACTGTGATGACTGGAGTCACGGAGCATTGTGATGACCTGAGTCATAGAGCATTGTGATAAAAGAGCATGGAGCATTGTGAGGAAAGGGGCATGGAGCATTTGTCTGACAATTTTCATGGATTATTGAGATGACAGTGGGCATGGTGAATTGTGATGACAAGGGCATCGAGCATTGTGATGAGAAGGTCATGCAGTACTGTGAAGACAGGTGTTGGAGCATTGTGATGACATATGTCATGGTCCATTGTGATGACAATGGATAGGAGCGTTGTGATGCCAAGTGTCATGGAGGATTGTGATGACAAAGATAACGGAGCATTTTGATAAAAAGGGCTTGGAGCATTGTGATGCCAAGAGTCATGGAGCATTGTGATGACAATGGCCATTGAGAATTTTGATGACAAGTTCATGAAGCATTATGAGGACAATCACATGGAGCTTGCTATGACAGGGGTCATGGAGAATTGCGATGACAAGTGCATTGAGAATTGTGATGACAAAGCATGTAACACTGTGAAGAGAAGTATCATGGAGCATAGTGATGCCGAGAACGTGGAGAATTGTGATGACAGTGTACATGGAGCATTGTGATGACCAGGGCATGGAGCATTGTGATTGCCAGAACGTGGAGCATTTTTATGAGAAGACAATGGATAATTGTGATGACGAGCATCACAGAGCACTGTAATGACAAGGGGTATGGAGCATTGTGATGACAGGTGTCATGGAGCATTGTGATGACAGTGGTCATGGAGCATAGTGATGACAAGGGTCATGGAGCATTTTGATGACAAAGACGTGGAGCATTGTGATGAGAAGACCATGGGAAATTGTGATGACGAGTGTCATGGAGACATTTAATGACAAGGGGTATGGAGCATTGTGATGACAGTGGTCATGGAGCATTGTGATGACTGGGGACATGGAGCATTGTGATGACCAAGGCATGGAGCCTTGTGATGGCAAGACCGTGGAGCACTGTGATGAGAAGACCATGGATAATTGTGATGACGAGCATCATGGAGCACTGTAATGACAAGGGGCATGGAGCATTGTGATGACAGGTGTCATGGAACATTTTGATGATAGGGTTCATGGATCATTGTGATGACAAGTGTCACGCAGATTTCTGATGACAATCTTGTGGAGTATTGTGATGACAATGGCATGGAGCATTGTGATGAAAAGGGCATGGATCATTGTGATGAAAAAGGCATGGAGACTTGTCATGACAGGGTTCAATGAGCATACTGAAGACAAGTGTCCGGGAGCATTGTGAGGACAAGTGTATTGAGAATTGTGATGACAAAGGTCATGGAACATTGTGATGAGAAGTCCATGGATAATTGTGATGACCAGTGTCATGGGGCCTTGTGATGACAAGTGTTATGGAACATTGTGATCACAATGGTTTGGAGCATTGTGATGACAGAGGTCGTGGAGAAGATTGATTTCATTGTGATGGCAATAGCATGAAGCATTATGATGATCGGCATGGTGCATTGTGATGACAGGGTTCATGGAGCATTGAGATGAAAAGGGGCATGGAGCATTGTGATTACAGGTGTCTTGGAGAATTGTGATGACAAGGGTCCATGGAGCATTGAGATGAAAAGGGGCATGGAGCATTGTGATTACAGGTGTCTTGGAGCATTGTGATGACAAGGGTCATGGAGCCTTGTGATGACAAGGCCGTGGAACATGGTGATGGCACGGGACATGGATCATTTTTATGACAGGGGTAATGGAGCATTGTGATGACCGGGTCATGGAGCAATTGGATGAAAAGAGTCATGGAACATTTTGATGACAGGGGTTAGGGAACATTGTGATGTCAGTGGTCATGGAGCATTTTGATGAAAAGTGTGTGGAGGATTGTGATGAGAAGACCATGGGAAATTGTGATGACGAGTGTCATGGAGCACTTTAATGACAAGGGGTATGGAGCATTGTGATGACAGGGGTCATGGAGCATTGTGATGACTGGGGACATGGAGCTTTGGGATGACCAAGGCATGGAGCATTGTGATGGCAAGACCGTGGAGCATTTTGATGGGAAGACCATGGATAATTGTGATGATGAGCATCATGGAGCACTGTAATGTCTAAGGGTATGGAGCTTTGTGATGACAGGGGCCATGGAGCATTCTGATGACAAGCTTGTGGAGTATTGTGATGACAATGACATGGAGCGTTGTGATGAAAAGGGCATGGAGCATTCTGATGAAAAAGGCATGGAGCCTTTTCATGACAGTGTTCAAGGAGCATTCTGACGACAAGTGTCAGGGAGCATTGTGAAGACAAGTGTATTGAGCATTGTGATGACAAAGGTCATGGAGCATTGTGACAATAAGGACTTGGAGTATTGTCATGACAGGCATCATGGAGCATTGTGATGACAAGTTTTATAGAACATTGTGATCACAAGGGTTTGGAACATTGTGATGACAAGGGCATGAAGCAATATGATCCCAAGTTTCAAGGAGGATTGTGATGCCAATGGTAATGGAGTATTGTGATGACAAGTGCATGGAGCATTGTGATGACAAGGTGATGTAGCATTTTGCTGACAAAGGCATGGAGAATTGTGATGACTAGGGAATGCAGCATTGTGAGGACAAGAGTCCCGGATCATTGTGTTGTCAGGTGTCATGGACGTTGTGATGACAGTGGTCACGGAGCATTGTGATGATATGTGGCATGGAGCATTATGGTGAGAAGGTCATGGAGTATTGGGCAGAAAATGTACATGGAGTATTGTGATGACAGGGGTCATGGAGCATTGTGATGATAAGGGAATGGAGCATTTTGATGACAATGTCCTGGAGTATTTTGATGAGAAGACCATGGATCCTTGTGATGACAAGTCTCATGGAGCATTCTGATGAAAAGAGGAATGGAGCATTGTGATTACAGGTGTCTTGGAGCATTGTGATGACAGTGGCATGGAGCATTGTGATGAGAAGGCCATGGAGCATTCTCATGACATTTGTCATGGAGCTTTGTGATGACAAGGGCAAGGAGCATTGTTATTGCAGGGGCCTTGGAGCATCGTGATGATAAAGGCATGGATGATTGTGATGAAAAAGGCATGGAGCCTTGTCATGAAAGGGTTCAAGGAGCATTCTGACGACAAGTGTCAGGGAGCATTGTGATGACAAGGGTATTGAGCATTGTGATGACAAATGTCATTGAGCATTGTGATGAGAAGGCCATGGATAATTGTGATGACGAGCGTCATGGGACATTGTGATCACAAGTGTTATGGAACATTGTGATCACAAGGGTTTGGAGCATTGTGATGACAGAGGTCATGGAGCATTTTGATTTCATTGTGATGACAATGGCATGAAGCATTATGATGATGGGCATGGTGCATTGTGATGACAGGGTTCATGGAGCATTGTGATGAAAAGGGGCATGGAGCATTGGTCTGAGATGTTTCATGGATTATTGTGATGACATTGGGCATGGCACATTGTGATGACAAGGGCATGGAGCATTGTGATGACAAGTTCATGGAGTATTGTGAAGACAGGTGTCAGGGAGCATTGTGATGACATATTTCATGTTCCATTGTGATGACAATAGCACGG
The DNA here is from genome assembly GCF_964165515.1 of Mesoplodon bidens. NCBI lineage: Eukaryota > Metazoa > Chordata > Mammalia > Artiodactyla > Ziphiidae > Mesoplodon > Mesoplodon bidens. The sequence continues at coordinate 28,771 of NW_027671413.1, forward strand.
ATCATTGTGAAGCCAAGTGTCATGGAGGATTGTTGCAACAAAGGTAAAGGAGCATTGTGATGACAAGGGCATGGAGCATTGTGATGACAAGGGCCACTGATAATTTTTATTTCCAGGTCGTGAAACATTGTGATGACAAGCACATGGAGCTTACTATGACAGGGGTCATGGAGCATTGCGATGACAAGTGCATGGAGTATTGTGATGCCAAGGGCATATGACATTGTGATGAGAACTGCCATGGAGCATTGTGATGACAAGGACGAGTAGAATTGTGAGGACATGGGACATTGAACTGTGAGAAGACCAGGGCATGGAGCATTGTGATGGCAAAACCGTGGAGCATTGTGATGAGAAGACCTTGGGTAATTGTGATGACGAGCATCATGGAGCACTGTAATGACAAGGGGCATGAAGCATTGTGATGACAGGTGTCAGGGAACATTGTGATGACAGGGGTCATGGAGCATTGTAATGACAAGAGCATGTAATATTGTGATGAGAAGTGTCATGTAGCATCGTGATGACAAGGATGAGGAGAATTGTGATGACAAGGGAAATGGAGCATTGTGATAACTAGGCATGGAGCAATGTGATGACAGCGGTCATGGAGCATTAATATGACAAGGGCCATGGTGCATTCTGACATAAGATATCACTTACGAAGGGAATGTAAACATGGCTACATATGAAATGTATTAGGAAATAGAACAGTGTCTCAGATTTAGAAAACACTCTTATGCATGCTTAAGGGGAAAGGAGAGGTGGGGAGATGCACAAAACCAGAGTTTGATATTAGCACAGGTACCGTTCCATAATCCAAATATAGAATAGACAAGAACTACTTCTTCCGTAGTGAATGGGACTCAAAATCCCTATTTCCAGGAGAGGAATATATCTGACTAGTAAGAATCCTAAAACCAATGTATTTATATGTCTCTGTAAGGGAATCAAGTTTGTCTAGACCGGCAAAAACAAGTAAGGGAAAATCAGCTCAACCCCATTATAAAACTGAATTACAAAAAAAAAAAAAATTAAAAAAACAGCGATATTCTTAAACAATTCCTTCAAGGGCTCTGATGCAACCTGGAATGATACAATCTACAACGACAGCTGGAAGAGACATAAGGCTGGACACATGGGACTGAGGGGATTGGTGAGATTGGCGGAGAAAATGCAGGCCCTTTAAAGCCATAATGCATGCCACCAATTCGATGGGTCCCAACTCTCCTGGTTGAAGGTAATATTACTACAGCTATAACATGAACGGGAAACCAAAAGAGTGGACACGCTGTGAATACAAAAGGTTTCTAAAACTCAACGAACAGTCCCTCTCCTGGTGCTCCGTTTTGACTTTCCAACTGCTTTACTATAAATCTCCCAACGTGAAGAGACAGCCCCTTTAACCTCCTGGTTCCCACAGGTTGCCACTTTGGCTAAGGATGAAAGGGAAAAGGGAGAACCAAAGAGAGAGTAGCTGTCAGGCATTTGGACGGGCATATGACACTCTAATTTGCCACAGGAAGAAGAATTAACAAAACTCTCAGCCACCCACCAGGAACCAGTATAGTTCGTGAAGCAAAATTTTGGACTTGTGTTCAGCTCACAAAAAACGAGTTGAAAAATGGAGAACAGGGGCAAAGCAATTCAAAAACTGGCAGAGTAATAAAGGACAACAATCGTCCAAAAATCAGTTGAGTAAAGGAAACGAGGCGGACATGAATGCGAGGAAGAATAGCAGGAAACAGATTTCAGGATGTACGTTGGAATCGCCTGCAAAGCACAGGAAGAGGGACACAACTTCGACAATGATGCACTTGGCCAAAAGGGGCGTATGCGATTTCTCATGAATATATTCTGGAGAAAATGCATACGCCCTTTTTGGCCAAGCAAGCAAGCGTGCAACACAAATCTGCACTACAAAGAAGTGTCACTTCCCACCTGTCAAAACGGACATCCACAAAATGTGTAAAAACCAGAAAGGCAAGACAGGCACTGGAGAAGAGGGAGCCTTGTTATGCTGGTGTGCGGGATGTAAATTGCCAACTGCCTCACTGGAGGAGTGCATTGAGTTCCCTAAAACAAGTAAACAACAGAGCTACAGAGGCAAGGGCACTTCCAGTCTAGGGAATATACCTTGGGAAAACTAAAAATCAATACGACAGAGCCACCCCCTAATTTAGGGCTGCACTGCTTACAAGAACCTCAACTTGGGTACACCTTAAATATCCCAGGAAAAATAAAAATGGTTTAAAAGATTGTGGTACTTACGTACGATAGAGTATCCCTCAGCCATGAAATCAGTGTCATAAGACCAGTAGCAGCAAAGTGAGTGGATTCACGTAAGATGATTCTAAGTGAAATAAGTCACACAGAAAAAGAAAATTATCATAAGATATCACTTATGAAGATCCTGTAAACATGGCTACACATGAACTGAGTTAGGAAAGAGAACAGAGTCTCACATTTAGAAAACACTCTTATGCCCGCTGAAGGGGCAAGGAGAGGTGGGGTGATGCATAAAACCAGAGTTTGATATAAGCACAGGTACCATTCCAAAAACCAACATGGAATAGACAAGACCTACACCTTCCTCAGTGAAAGGAACTCAAAATTCCATATTTTGCGCAGAGGAATATATGTGACTAGTAAGAATCTTAAAACCTATGTATTGATATGTCTGTGTAAGGTAATCAAGTGTGTCTAGACTGGCATAAACATGGCAGTGAAAACCAGCTCAAACCCACTATAAAAAGGAATTTCAAAAACAAAACATAAAAACAGGGAAATTCTTTACAATTCCTTCAGGGTCTCGGATGAAACCTGGAATGACCCCATCTACAATGACAGCTGGATGTAGCATAAGGCTGGACACTTGGGACTGAGAGGATTGGTGAGATTGGGTGAGCAAATGCAGACCCTTTAAAGCAAAAATGCATGGCCCCCATTCCATGGGGCCCAAATCTGCAGGTTGGAGGGAATATTACTACAGCTATAACATGTAAGGGAAACCTAGAGAATGGACACAATGTGAATACGAAAGGTCTCTAAAACTCAACGAATAGTCCCTCTCCTGATGCTCCGGTTTGATTTTCCAACTGCTTTACTATCAATCTCCCAACTTGGAGAGAAAGCCCCTTTAACCTACTGTTTCGCACAGGTTGCCAATTTGGCAGAGGATGGAAGGGAAGAGGGAAGACCAAAGAGAGAGTAGCTGTTACGCATTTGGACGGGCACATGTCATTCTAAATTCCCGGCAGGAAGAAGAATTAACCAAAGTCTCAGCGACCCACCGGGAACCAGTATAGGTCCTGAGCCAAAATTTTGGACTTGCCTTCAGCTAACAAAAAACGAGTTAAAAATGGAGCTCAGGGGCACAGCAATTCACAAACTGGCAGATTAATAAAGGACAACTATCGTCCAAAACTCTGTTGAGGGACGGCAACGAGGCCGAATTGTAAGTGAGGCAGAATAGTAGGAAACACATTTCAAGAGGTACGTAGGAATCGAGTGTAATGCACAGGAAGAGGGGCTCAACTTCGACAATGATGCACTTGGCCAAATAGTGCATATGCATTTTCTCCTGAATATATTCAAGAGATAACACATACACACTTTTTGGCCAGGCAAGCATGCGGGCAATTCAAATCTGCACGACAATGAAGTATCTCTTCCCACCGGTCATAAGGGACATCCACAAAATGTGTAAACACCAGGAAGGCAAGACAGTCCCTGGAGAACAGGGCGCCTTGTTCTGCTGATGGGCTGGATGTAAATTGCCAACTGCCTCACTGGAGGAGTGCATTGTGTTCCCTAAAACAAGTAAACAACAGAGCTACAGAGCCAAGGACAATTCCAGTCTAGGGAATATACCTTGGAAAAACTGAAAATCAATAAGACAGGGCCACCCCCAAATTAAGGGCTGCACTGCTTACAAGAACCTCAACTTGGGTACACCTTAAATATCCCAGGAAATATAAAAATGGTTTAAAAAATTGTGGTACTTACGTATGATGGAATATTCCTCAGCCGTGAAGTCAATGTCATAAGACGAGTAGCAGCAAAGTGAGTGGATTCAAGTACGATGATTCTAAGTGAAATAAGTCACACAGAAAAAGAAACTTATCATAAGATATCACTTATGAAGTTCTTGTAAACAAGGCTACACAAGAACTGAGTTAGGAAAGAGAACAGAGTTTCACATTTAGAAAACATTCTTATGCCTGCTTAAGGGGGAAGGATAGGTGGCGTGATGCATAAAACCAGAGTTTGATATAAGCACAGGTACCTTTCCAAAAATCAACTTTGGAATAGACAAGACCTACACCTTCCCCAGTGAAAGGGAATGAAAACCCCATATTTCCCACAGAATAATAGATCTGACTAGTAAGAATCTTAAAGCCTATGTATTGATATGTCTCCGTTAGGGAATCAAGTGTGTCTAGACAAGCATAAACATGGCAGCGAGAATCAGCTCAAACCCATTATAAAAATGTTTTATAAAAAAAAAAAACAGGGAAAAACTTTACATATCCTTCAGGGTCTATGACGAAACCTGGCATGACCCTATCTACAATGACAGCTGGATGTGGCATGAGGCTGGACACGTGGGACTGAGAGGATTGGTGAGATTGGGTGAGCAAATGCAGACCCTATAAAGCAATAATGCACGGCACCCATGCCATGTTTCCCAACTCTCCAGGATGAAGGGTATATTACTACAGCTATAACATGTACGGGAAAGCTAGAGAATGGACACACGGTGAATATGAAAGGTTTTTAAAACTCAACGAATAGTCCCTTTCCTGGTGCTCCAGTTTGACTTTCCAACTGCTTTACTATCAATCTCCCAACTTGGAGAGACAGCCCCTTTAACCTCCTGGTTCGCATAGGTTTCCAAATAGGCAGAGGATGGAAGGGAAAAGGGAGAACCAATGAGATAGTAGCTGTTAGAGTTTTGGACGGGCACATGTCACTCTAATTTCCCAGCAGGAAGAATAATTAACCAAAGTCTCAGGCACCCACCTGGAACCAGTATTGGTCCTGAATCAAAATTTTGGAATTGCGTTCATCTCACAAAAAACGAGTTGAAATTGGAACTCAGGGGCACAGCAATTCACAAAATGGCAGAGTAAAAAAGGACAACTCTCGTCCAAAAATCTGTTGAGGGAAGGCAACGAGGGCGACTTGAAAGGGAGGCAGAATAGCAGGAAACAGATTTCAAGAGGTACGTAGGAATCGCCTGTAATGCACAGGAAAAGGGGCACAATTTCGAAAATGATGCACTTGGTAAAAAAGGGCGTATGCGTTAACTCCTGAATATATTCAGGAGAAAATGCATATGCCCTTTTTGGCCAAGCAAGCAAGTGGGCAATGCAAATCTGCACTACAAAGAAGTATCTCTTCCCACCGTTCAAAAGAGACATCCACAAAATGTGTAAAAACCAGAAAGGCAAGACAGGCCCTGGAGAACACGGAGCCTTGAGATGTTAATGGGCGGGATGTAAATTGCCAACTGCCTCACTGGAGGAGTGCATTGTGTTCCCTCAAAGAAGTAAACAACAGAGCTACAGAGCCAAGGGCACTTACAGTGTAGGGAATATACGTTGGGAAAACTGAAAATCAATAAGACAGTGCCACCACCAAATTTAGGGCTGCACTGCTTACAAGAACCTCAACTTGGGTACACCTTAAATATCCCAGAAAATATAAAAAATGGTTCCAAAAACTGTGGTATTTATGTACGACGGAATATCCCTCAGCCATGAAATCAATGTCATAAGACCAGGAGCAGCAAAGTGAGTGGATTCAGGTACGATGATTCTAAGTGAAATAAGTCACACAGAAAAAGAAACATATCATAAGATATCACTTATGAAGATCCTGTAAACATGGCTACACATGAACTGAGTTAGGAAAGAGAACAGAGTCTCACATTTAGAAAAAACAATTATGCCTGCTTAAGGGGAAAGGAGAGGTGGGGTGATGCATAAAACCAGAGTTTGATATAAGCACAGGTACCGTTTGTAAAAACAACTGTGGTATAGACAAGACTTACACCTTCCTCAGTGAAAGGGACTCAAAACGCCATATTTCCCGCAGTGGAATAGATCTGACTAGAAACAATCCTAAAACTTATGTATTGATATGTCTCCGTAAGGGAATCAAGTGTGTAGACTGGCATAAACATGGCAGCGAGAATCAGCTCAAACCCACTATAAAAAGGAATTTCAAAAACAAAACCAAAAAACAGGGAAATTCTTTACATTTCCTTCAGGGTCTCTGATGAAAGCTGGAATGACCATATCTACAATGACAGCTGGATGTGGCATAATGCTGGACTCTTGGGACTGAGATGATTGGTGAGATTGGGTGAGCAACTGCAGACCCTTTAAAGCAAAAATGCATGGGACCCATTCCATGGGTTCCAACTCTCCATGTTGAAGGGAATATTATTACATTTATAACATGTATGGGAAACCTAGAAAATGGACACACTGTGAATACAAAAGGTTTCTAAAACTCAACGAGTAGTCCCTCTCCTGGTGCTCTGGTTTGACTTTCCAAGTGCTTTACTATCAATCTCCCAACTTGGAGAGACAACCTCTTTAAACTCCTGGTTTGGACAGGATGCCAATTTGGCAGAGGATGGAAGGGAAGAGGGTGAACCAATGAGAGAGTAGCTGTTAGGCATTTGGACGGGCACATGTCCCTCTAATTTCCCGGCAGGAAGAATTAACCAGAGTCTCAGCCACCCACCGGGAACCAGTATAGGTCCTGAACCAAAATTTTGGACTTGCGTTAAGCTCACAAAAAACGAGTTGAAAAATGGAGCTCAGGGGCACAGCAATTCACAAACTGGCAGAGTAATAAAGGACAACTATCGTCCAAAAATCTGTTGAGGGAAGGCAGCGAGGCGGACTTGAAAGCGAGACAGAATACAAGGAAACATATTTCAAGAGGTACGTTGGAATCGGCTTTAGAGCACAGGAAGAGGGGCACAACTTCGACAATGACGCACTTGGCCAAAAAGGGCGTATGCGTTTTCCCCTGAATATATTCAGGAAAAGACGCATACGCCCTTTTTAGCCAAGCAAGCAAGCGGGCAATGCAAATCTTCACTACAAAGAAGTATCACTTCCCACCGGTCAAAAGGGACATCCACAAAATGTGTAAAAACCAGAAAGGCAAGACAGGCCCTGGAGAACAGGGAGCCTTGTTATGCTGATGGGCGGGATGTAAATTACCAACTGCCTCACTGGAGGAGTGCATTGCGTTCCCTATAACAAGTAAACAACAGAGCTACAGAGCCAAGGGCACTTCCAGTCTAGGGAATATACCTTGGGAAACCTGAATATCAGTAAGACACCGCCACCCCCAAATTTAGGGCTGCACTGCTCACAAGAACCTCAACTTGGGTACACCTTAAATATCCCAGGAAATATAAAAATGGTTCAAAAAATTGTGGTACTTATGTACAATGGAATATCCCTCAGCCATGCAATCAATGTCATAAGACCAGAAGCAGCAAAGTGAGTGAATATAGGTACGATGATTCTAACTGAAATAAGTCACACAAAAAAGAAACTTATCATAAGATATCACTTATGAAGATCCTGTAAACATGGCTACACATGAACTGAGTTAGGAAAGAGAACTGAGTCACACATTTAGAAAACACTCTTATGCCTTCTTAAGGGTGTAGAAGAGGTGCGGTGATGCATAAAACCACAGTTTGATATAAGCACAGGTACCGTTCCAAAAACCAACTTTGGAATAGACAAGACATACACCTTCCTCAGTGAAAGGGCCTCTAAACCCCATATATCCCGCAGAGGAATAGATATGACTAGTAATAATCTTAAAACATATGGATAGATATGTCTCCCTAAGGGAATCAAGTGTGTCTAGACTGGCATAAACATGGCAGTGAGAATCAGCTCAAACCCAGTATAAAAAGGTATTTCAAAGGCAAAAGAAAAAAACAGGGAAATTCTTTTCAATTCCTTCAGGGTCTCGGATGAAACCTGGAATGACCCTATCTACAATGACAGCTGGATGTAGCATAAGGCTGGACATTTGGGACTGAGAGGATTGGTGAGATTCGGTGAGCAAATGCAGACCCTTTAAAGCAATAATGCATGGCCCCCATTCCATGGGACCCAACTCTCCAGGTTGAAGGGAATATTAGTACAACTATAACATGTACAGGAAACCTATATAATGGACACACGGTGAATACACAAAAGGTTCCTAAATCTCAACCAATAGTCCCCTTCCTGGTGCTCCAGTTTGAATTTCCAACTGCTTTACTAAAATCGCCCAACTTGGAGAGACAGCCCCTTTAATCTCCTGGTTTGCACAGGTTGCCAATTTGGCAGAGGTTTGAAGGGAAGAGGGAGAAGCAATGAGAGAGTAGCTGATAGGAATTTGGACGGACACATGTCACTCTAATTTCCCGGGAGGAAGAAGAATTAACCAAAGTCTCAGCCACCTACCGGGAACCAGTATAGGTCCTGAACCAAAATTTTGGACTTGCGTTCAGCTCACAAAAAACAAGTTGAAAAATGGAGCTCAGGGGCACAGCAATTCACAAACTGGCAGAGTTATAAAGGACAACTATCCTCAAAAATCCATTGAAGGAACTCAACGAGGCAGACTTGAAAGCAAGGCCGAATAGTAGGAAACAGATTTCAAGAGGTACGTTGGAATCACCTGTAAAGCACAGGAAGATGGGCACAACTTCGACCATGATGCACTTGGCCAAAAGTGCACATGTGTTTTCTCCTGAATATATTCAGCAGAAAATGCATACGCCCTTTGTGGCCAAGCAAGCAAGTGGCAATGTAAATCTGCACTACAAAGATGTATCACTTCCCACCGGTCAAAAGGGACATCCACAAAATGTGTAAAAACCTGAAAGCCAAGACAAGCCCTGGAGAACAGGGCGCCTTTTTATGCTGATGGGCGGGATGTAAATTGCCAACTGCCTCACTGGAGGAGTGCATTGTGTTCCCTAAAACAAGTAAACAACAGAGCTACATATCCAAGGGCCCTTCCAGTCTAGGGAATATTCCTTGGGAAAACTGAAAATCAATAAGACAGGGCAACCGCAAATTTAGGGCTCTACTGCTTACAAGAACCTCAACTTGGGAACACCTTAAATAACCCAGGAAATATAAAAATGGTTCAAAAAATTGTGGTACTTATGTACGATGGAATATCCCTCAGCCATGAAATACATGTCATAAGACCAGTAGCAGCAAAGTTTGTGGATTCAGGTACGATGATTCTAAGTGAAATAAGTCAAACAGATAAAGAAACTTATCATAAGATATCACTTATGAAAACCCTGTAAACATGGCTACATATGAACAGAGTTGGGAAAGGGAACAGTGTCTCACATTTAGAAAACACACTTATGCCTGCTTAAGGTGGAAGGAGAAGGTGGGGGTATGCTTAATTCACAGTTTGATATAAGCACAGGTACCGTTCCAAAAACCAACTATGGTATAGACAAGACCTACATCTTCCTCAGTGAAAGGGACTCAAAACACCATATTTCCCACAGAGGAATATATCTGACTAGTAAGAATCTTAAAACCTATATACTGATATGTCTCCGTAAGGGAATCAAGTATGTCTAGAGTGGCGTAAACATGGCAGCGAGAATCATCTCAATCCCACTATAAAAAGGAATTTCAAAAACAAAACAAAAAAACAGGGAAATTCTTTACAATTCCTTCAGGTTCTCTGATGAAATCTGGAATGACCCTATCTGCAAAGACAGCTGGATATGGCATAAGGCTGGACACTTGGAACTGAGAGGAATGGTGAGATTGGGTGAGGAAATGCAGACCCTTTAAAGCAATAATGCATGGTCCCAATTCCATGGGTCACATCTCTACAGGTTGAAGGGAATATTACTACAACTATATCATGTACGGGAAACCTAGAGAATGAACACACTGTGAATACGAAACTTTTCTAAAACTCAACGAATAGTCCCTCTCATGGTGCTCTGTATTGACTTTCCAACTGCTTTACTATCAATCTCCCAACTTGGAGAGACAGCCCCTTTAACCTCCTGGTTCGCACAGGTTGCCAAATTGGCAGAGGATGGAAGGGAAGAGGGAGAACCAATGAGAGAGTAGCTGTTAGGCATTTGGACGGGCATATGTCACTCTAATTTCCCGGCAGGAAGATGAATTAACCAAATTCTCAGGAAGCCACCCAGAACCAGTATAGGTGATGAACCAAAATTTTGGACTTGTGTTCAGCTCACAAAAAACGAGTTGATAAATGGAGCTCAGGGGCACAGCAATTCACAAACTGGCAGAGTAATAAAGCGCAACTATCGTCCAAAAATCCTTTGAAGGAAGGCAAGGAGGCGGACTTGAAAGCGAGGCAGAATAGCAGGAAACTGATTTCAAGAGGTACGTTGGAGTCTCCTGTAAAGCACAGGAAGAGGGGAACAACTTCGACAATGATGCACTTGGCCAAAAAGGGCGTATCCGTTTTCTCCTGAATATATTCAGGAGGAAATGCATACGTCCTTTTTGGCCAAGCAAGCAAGAGGACAATGCAAATCTGCACTACAAAGAAGTATCACTTCCCACTGGTCCATAGGGACATCCAAAGTATGTGTAAAAACCAGAAAGGCCAGACAGGCCCTCGAGAAGAAGGAGCCTTGTTATGCTGATGGGCAGGATGTAAATTGCCAACTGCCTCAATGGAGGAGTGCATTGCGTTCCCTAAAACAAGTAATCAACAGAGCTACAGAGCCAAGGGCACTTCCAGTCTAGGGTACATACTTTTGGAAACCTGAAAATCAATAAGACAGAGACACCCCCAAATTTAAGACTGCACTGCTTACAAGAACCTCAAATTGGGTACACCTTAAATATACCAGGAAATATAAAAATGGTTCAAAAATTGTGGTACTTACATATAATGGAATATCCCTCAGCCATGAAATCAATGTCATAAGACCAGTAGCAGCAAAGTGAGTGGATTCAGGTACGATGATTCCAAGTGAAATAAGTCACACAGAAAAAGAAACTTATCATAAGATATCACTTATGAAGATCCTGTAAACATGGCTACACATGAACTGAGTTAGGAAAGATAACAGAGTAACGAATCTTATCATTACATATCACTCATAGGGTGAATGAACACATGGCTACACATGAACTGAATTACAAACACAACAGAGTCACACATTTAGAAAACCATCTTCTGCCTCCTTAAGGGGAAAGGCGAGGTGGGTTGATGCATAAAACCACAGTTTTAAATTAACACAGATACCGTTACATAAACTAAGTATGTAATAGACAACACCTACCTCGAGCACAATGAACTGGACTCAACACCCCCTATTCATTGCAGAGGAATATATCTGACTCTGAGAATTTTAAATCATATGTATTCTCATGTCTCCATAAAGGAATCATATGTGTGTATAATTGCATGAACACAGCACTGAAATTCAGCTAAATCCCCTTAAAAAATAAGTTTCAAAAGCAAAATGCAAAAACAGGGAAACAGAAAGAAATCTTAAAAATTACGTTCAGGGCCTGTGATCCAACCTGGATTGACCACCTTTACACCCACAGCTTGATGAGACATAAGACTGGACACTTGGGGCTGACAAGATTGCTGAGGTTGTGTGAGCAAATGAACACCACTTAGAGCAATACTGTTTGCTACGCATTCTAGTGGTCCCAACTCTCCAGGTTTAAGGGAATCTTCCTACAGTTAAAACATGCATGGGAAACCAAGTGGATGGTACACTGTGTAATTGGGAAAGTTTTCTAAAAGGTACCTCATTTTTCCTTTCGTCGTGCTCGGCTTCACCATTCCATCTGCATTACTAAAAATCTCCCCACTTGGAGTGTCAGCGCCTTTACCCTCCTGTTATGCACAGTTTGCAAATTGTGCAGAGGATGAACAGGAAGAGAGAAAACAAATGAGAGATTAGCTGTAGGTGTTTGGATGGGCACATATCACTCTACTTTCCCATCAGATAGAAGCATTAACCAAAGGCTCAGCCTGAAGCCCCGGAACCGGACTAGGGCCTAAAGCCATCCTGCGGTATTGCAGCCAGCTCACAAATAGGCGATTTGAAAAATGGAAATAAGGGGCACAGCAATTCACAAACTTGCAGAGTTATAAAGGACAACTATCATCCAGAAATATATTGAGGTAAGGCCATGAAGAGGATTTGAATGCAAGGCAGATTTGAAGAAAACAGATTTCAAGAGGTACATTGGAGTCATCTTTAAAGCACATGAAAAGCGACAGAACTTCGACAATGTTGCCCTTAGCTGAAAAGGGTGTAGGTGTATTTTCTTGAATATATTTGGGAAAAAATGCATACGCCCTTTTTGGCCAAGCAAGCCATCAGGCATTGAAAATCCACACTACATAGAAGTGTCCCTTACCTCCAGTCAAAAGGGCCATCCACAAATAGTGTGAAAACCACAAATGCAGGATAGGCCATGGAGAAAAGGGAGCCTGGTTACACCGATGGACAGGATGTAAATTGCCAACAGCCTCTCTGCAGAACTGTATGTTGTTTTCTAAAACAGAGCTACAGAGCATAGCACACTTCCACTCATGGGCGTGTATTTTGGGAAACCTAAAAATCCGCAACACACAGCCAGCGCAAAGTTTAGGGCTGCTCTGTTTACAAGAACCTCGACTTTGGTACACTTTAAATATCCCAGGAAAGGAAAAAAATGGATATAGATGTTGTGGTACTTATATACAATGGAATGTCACTCAGACATAAAATCAATGTCATAAGGCCAATAGCAGCATAATGAGTGGCTTTAGGTACGATGATGCTAAGTGAAATGAGCCACAAAGAAACAGAAACTTATTGTAATATATCACTTATAGAGGGAATGTAAACATGGCTACACATGAGCTGAATTTCAAAAGAGAACAGAGTTACACATTTAGAAAACACACTTATGCCTCCTTAAGGGGAAAGGTGACGTGGGGTGATGTGTAAAAGCAGAGTTTGAAATTAGCACAGATACCATTCCATATACCAAATATGTAATAGACAAGACCTACTCCTTTCTCAATGAACTGGACACAAAACACCCTATTCACTGAAGAGGAATTTATCTGACTGGTAACAATCTTGAAACCTATGTATTTATATGTCTCCATAATGGAATCAAGTGTATGTAGATTGGCATAAACACAGATCAATGGAACAGGACAGAAAGCCCAGAGATAAACCTACATACCTATGGCTATCTCATCTATGACAAAGGAGCTAAGGATATACAATGGAGAAAAGACAGTCTCTTCAGTAATTGGTGCTGAGAAAACTGGACCCCTACACATAAAAGAATGAAATTAGAACACTCCATAACACCATACACAAAAATAAACTCTAAATGGACTAGAGATCTAAATATAAGACCAGACACTATAAAACACTTAGAGGAAACCATAGGCAGAACACTCTATGACATAAATCACAGCAAGATCCTTTTTGACTCACCTCCTAGAGAAATGGAAATAAAAACAGAAATCAACAAATGGGACCTAAAGAAAGTTAAAAGCTTTTACACGGTACAGGAAAACATAAACAAGATGCAAAAACAACCCTCAGAATGGGAGAAAATATTTTCAAATGGAGCAATTGACAAAGGATTAATCTCCAAACTTTACAAGCACCTCATGTAGCTCAATATCACAAAAACAAACAACCCAATCCAAAAACGGCCAGAAGACCTAAATAGACATTTCTCCAAAGAAGATATACAGATTACCAAGAAACACATGAAAGGATGCTGAACATCACTAATCATTAGAGAAATGCAAATCAAACTACCTTGAGATATCACCACACAGCAGTCAGCGTGGCAATCATCAAAAAAATCTACAAAACAATAAATGCTGGAGAGGCCTTTATTGGAGAAAAGGGAACACACGTGCACTGTGGGTGGGAATGTAAATTGATATGGGCACTAGGGAGAACAGTACGGAGGTTCCTCTAAATAACTAACAATAGAGATACCATACGACACAACAATCCAACTACTGGACATTTGCCTTGCGAAAACCATAATTCAAAAAGAGTTATGTACAAAAAAGTTCATTGCAGCTCTATTTACAATAGCCAGGACATGGAAGCAACCTAAGTGTCCATCGACAGATGAATGGATAAAGAAGATCTGACACATATATACAATGGAATATTACTCAGCCATAAAAAAGAAGCAAAACTGAGTTATTTGTACTGAGGTGGATGGACTTAGAATCTGTCCTACACAGTGAAGTAAGTCAGAAAGGGAAAAACAAATACTGTATGTTAACAGAGATATACGGAATCTAAGGAAGAAAAAAAAAAGATTTTGAAGAACCTAATGCCAGGACAGGATTAAGGACACAGACGTAGAGAAAGGACTTGAGGACACCGGAAGGGGGATGGGTAAGGTGAGACGAAGTGACAGAGTGGCATGGACATAATTACATTACCAAATGTAACACTGATAGCTACTGAGAATCAGCCACATAGAACAGGGAGATCAGCTCGGTGCTTTGTGACCTCATAAAGGGGTGTGATATGGAATGTGGGAGGGAGATGCAAGAGGGAGGGGATCTGGTGATATTTGTATATGTATAGCTGATTCACTTTGTTATACAGCAGAAACTAACACTCCATTGTAAAACAATTATACTCCAATAAACGTGTAAAAGAAAAAAAAAAGCAAAAGAAAGCCCAGGGATAAACCTACACACCTATGGTCAACTAATCTATGACAAAGGAGGCAAGACTATACAATGGAGATAAGACAGTCTCTTCAATCATTGGTGCTGGGAAATATGGACAGCTACATGTAAAAGAATGAAATTAGAACACTCCCCAACACCATACATAAAAATATATTCAAAATGGATTAGAGACCTTAATGTAAGACCGGACAGTATAAAACTCTGAGAGGAAAACTTACGAAGGATACTCTGACGTAAATCACAGCAAGATCTTTTTTGATCCACCTCCTATAGTAATGAAATAAAAAAGTAAACTAAACAGATGGGACCTAATGAAATGTAAAAGCTTTTGCAAAGCAAAGGAAACTACAAACAAGACGAAAAGACAACCCTCAGAATGGCAGAACATATTTGCCAATGAATCAATGGACAAATGATTAATCTCCAATATATATAAACAGCTCATGCAGCTCAATATTAATAAAACAAACAACCCAATACAAAAATGGAAGAAGATCTAAATAGACATTTCTTCCAAGAAGACATAGAGATGGCCAGTACACACATGAAAATCTGCTCAACATCACTAATTATTAGAGAAATGGAAATCGAAACTACAATGAGGTATCACGTCACACCTGTTAGAATGGGCATCATCAGAAAATCTACAAACAACAAATGCTGGAGAGGGTGTGGAGGAAAGGAACCTTCTTCCACTATTGCTGGGAATGTAAATCGATATAGTCTCTATGGAGAACAGTATGGAGGTTCCTTAAAAAACTAAAAATAGAATTACCATATAATCCAGCAATCCCACTACTGGGCATATACCCAGAGAAAACCATAAATCAAAAAGACACATTCACCACAATGTTCATTGCAGTACTATTTACAATAGCCAGGTAATGAAAGCAACCTAAGTGCCCACAGACAGATGAATGGATAAAGATGTGGTACATATATACAATGGAATATTACTCAGCCATACATAGGAATGAAATTGGGTCATTTGTAGAGACCTTGATGGATCTAGAGACTGTCATACAGAGTGAAGTAAGTCAGAAAGAGAAAAACAAATATTGTATGTTAATGCATATATGTGGAACCTAGAAAAATGGTAAAGAGGAACCGGTTTCCAGGGCAGAGATAGAGACACAGATGTAGAGAACAAACATATAGACACCAAGGGGGGAATGCCATGTGAGGGTGGTGGTGGGATGAATTGGGAGACTGGGATTCACATGTGCACACATATGTATAAAATAGATATCCAGTTAGTACCTGCTGTATAAAAGAAATAAATAAATTAAAAAAAATAAAAATAAATAAATAACATTTAATAAAATAAACGAAAAAAAACGTTTTTCCCTTCACATAGATGTCTTTATATTAATGCATTATTTCCATGTTTATATCTCCAAATTAAAAAAAAAGAGAAATATATAAAATCTACCTTGAACCAAAAACCAAAAAAGAAAAAAAAAAAAAAAAAAAAAAAACAGAACCCACAAGTTATACAGAGGAAAATCGTATCAGGGCACTTGCTCCAGTTGTAAAAAATTCTTAAGTTGGTCAGAGATGGGAAATCGTCTCCCATGCAGTGAGCAGCGCTCCCCCCCCACAAGGAACATCCTCATTGCAAAGCTGGGGGACTGTGTCGAGGCGTCTGTGAGTAAATGTGAGGTGAGCCCCAGTCCTGCTGCAGCTGAACTCTTCCCACCCTTTCCAGGTAAAACAGCTGAATATGTACAAGAACTTGCAAGCCTAGAGGAAGGGCTGTGGTGCCACACCAGCGACAGCACACAGGCCGACTTGATGCCTGCTGGCCAGACAGGATGGTCATGGCACCAGATGCTCTTCTGGAAGCTTTCCATTTCCCTACCTGAGATACCCCTCCTGCCACGGCCCCCACTGCTTTTTACTTCCTCACCTCTGCTTGGGAAGAAATTCCAGCGGCAGGTATGGGTGACACATCCTCTTCTTTAGCAGGTGGCAGCCTGGCAACTCCTGCGAAAGCCCAGCAGAGCCCCACTCACACTGGGCCACCCACAAAGCCATGGCCCCTCACTCCCTCCCACCACCCCAGCCCCGACACTGCTGACGGGGCCGAGAATATGGCGTCAGGCACAGCTACAGGGGCTCTTGCTGACTGGAGAGGTGTTTATATTGACCTCAACCAAGGCACACCTGGGGAGGGCTGGCAGGCAGTGTCAGGCTGCCCATATCAGCCAATCCTCACCCCTCAGGGGATCACAGTTGCAGAAAATGAACCTTGCTAAACGGGCCGCGGCCAAGGAACAGGTGTGGGCTCTTGAGAGTCAGGATAGACAAGGGGCTGCAGCTGCGGCTTTTTTCTCATCATTTTATCTGGTCCATGAGTGGAAAACAACTTCAAGAACACCCTATACTAATGAGAGGAACCCAGGAGTCAGGGAGAGGAGTGATGGTGGGTGGAGACAGAGGCCTGGTGCCCTGGCTGCAGTGGAAGTGTCTGGAAGACCAGGCCGAGAGAGGCTTCACAGAGTGATAGCCAGGGTCACAGACCTGTCAGGGCTGCTCTTTGTTAGTTCAAGTCCTGCTCTGTGGCGTTTTGTGTCAGCTGTGAGCGACAGGTGAGCTGGGGGTTCTCTGCAATGTGGGCTATGTGCACAGTTCCTGTGTGTCCAGCCGTGCTCGGGTACCTGCCCAGGGGAGCTCCGTATCCTGGGAAGAGCCTGACTATGAGAGCCCCATGGGTTGCTGGGTAACTGCACATGTGAACTCCATACACTGGGAGGGACTTGACCACAAGAGCCCCGTGGGCGGTTCGGTGGGGCGTGCTGCCCAGGTGAGCTCCATATCCTGGGATTGGCCTGACCACGAGAGTCCCATTGGCTGCTGGGGACCTGGTAAAGGATGTAAGGTCAGTCAGTGTAGCCACCGAGGATATACCTCCAGTAGCTCCTATGTCCTACACCCTGCAGGTCATTCTACCATCCACCAGGCCATGGCATTCTGTATTAGACTTCAATGATGCCTTCTTCTGTGTTCCATTCATCTCAGAGTCACAAGAATTTTTGGCTTGTGAGTGGCAGGACACAACATGCAACCAAAGCAATAATGCTGGGCCATCCTTCCCCAATGGTTCAAAAATCCCCACACCATCATTGGGGAAATGTCCTTTAAAGGCCTAAAACTTCTACCTCTGTAAAAGGGAAACCTCCTTCAATATGCAGAGGACATTCTGATCGCCAGGCCTACTAAAGACGCCTCTGAACTACCTAGCCAAGAAAGGATAGAAGGTGTCCAAGGAAAAGGCTCAAATATCCCAGGCTAAGGTGACATGCCTGGGCTTCATTCTCACAGATATTCGGAGAAACGCATCCCAGGATAGGGAAGAAGCCATTTGCAGCCTTACCTCTTCTAAAACTAGAACACAGCTTAGGGGTTCCTGGGGAGGCCAAGGTTTTCTGCATCTGGATCCCTAACTACAGTCTAATAGCTGGGCCTCTACATGAAACACTGACACGAAAAGATGATGATCCTTTTGAATAGAATCCAGAAGCAGCCTTTCAAGAATGGAAAGAGCAGTCAATTCAGACCCTTGCCCAGGAACTCCCTAATTTAGCTAAACCCTTTGACCTTAACATACCCGGTCATAGGTTAATCGCCCTTGGAGCCTTAGTGCAAAAACTGGGACCACTTGAAATGGAGCAACACAAGAATGCCCTTCAGGTATGATAAACTATGGTCACCAAGGGCTTTGCCCACCGACTCCTCAGGCCAGGATACTGGGGTATCTAAAAAGCTGGAAATCAGCCGCCCCCAAGGCCATGTCCCTCCTAAGGGAAAAGGACCCCACGTGGTGATCCTAACCACCCATCATGCCCTGAAGTTGCAGGGGTCGCTCTGTGGACACACTGACCTTGAGTGAGGAGGCCCTCCAACTCCAACCTCCAGAGAGAAAAACGGGGGCAACAGGCCCCCAAAATGACTCGAGTGACCATCACTTGACCTGGAGTTTCTCTCAGAAAACAACAAGACTGTGCCCCGAAAGAGCAGACTACTGCTTGCAGGACTTACTGCACACAGA
This sequence comes from Mesoplodon bidens, assembly GCF_964165515.1. Lineage (NCBI taxonomy): Eukaryota > Metazoa > Chordata > Mammalia > Artiodactyla > Ziphiidae > Mesoplodon > Mesoplodon bidens. The sequence continues at coordinate 47,585 of NW_027671413.1, forward strand.
GGGGAGCTAATAAGCTTGGCGGGGGAAACGTATATCATGCTTTCACCATAGAAAGCCCTACAGACACCGTGGTGATGATGGTCAATATGACCGGCTGGACTGCTGGCTACTTCTAAAGGCCGTTGACTCAGTGGACGTCATGGTCCTGGATCACCACTGACACTTGACTGTCTGGGAGTTGTGCGGGCAGGGCTCTGACACATGGTGCTGTTTGTACATTAATTCAGGGACCTAATTAAAGAAAGCACAGACTACTGGTCAGAGCATCTAGGCTGGCAAAAGCCGTCAGCCTAAGGTCGCCGAACAAATGTTGGGTGGGGTGAAACCTGCCACCGCAGCATCTCTGCACATCTGTTTCCTGGACCCTTAAAGGACATTAGAATCTATAACACTTCTAATGCTGGTGCTCAGGCAGACGAGAAGTGAGGCAGGAGGCCTTGGGACAATCGACCTCACCTGGAGGCTGGTGGGGAGAAGTTTTCCCCTCCCCCCATGTATCAGGGCTCCCACCGCAGCATGAAGCAGTTACAAAAGAGGGGTCTGCACCCTCAACACCCCAAGAATGAGGAACAGAACAAAAAGCAGAGGAGGTGTTCATCCCCGGCAACGTTCATTAAAAACTCCTGGGAGATAAAAAGAGAATCTGGGCAATAAAATAAAGTCTAACCTGTTTTTCCTTTGTGCTTTGTATAATTTCACGTGCTCCTAGGGTTCAGCATGCAGAGGTCCCACACCCGGCACTTCAGACCCGATTTCCTAGTGCAGAATGGCTGGGTCGACACCTCAGCTAGCGGCGTCCCATGCAGACTCTGCGGCAGAGAGCCTGAGCTGCAGCCAAACCAGCCCTCGAGATCTCCATCCCCTCCCTCCCACTGACGCTGCCTGGATCCCTACACAGCAGCCCAGCCCACAGCCCATGGGGGAGTGCACGCTCTCACCTCTCCTTTCTGTTTTCAAAATAATGTTTCCTTTGCTTCTGAACCAAACTCAGTCTTGATCTGTTGGCTCCAATGACACTGGGCACGGGGACTCCTGTTGGGGTCCACTCTGGAGGATCAGTAACAGAAATTGAGAACATTGTAACTTCAATGAACAGATGTGTGAGCCAAACTGTAGTTAACATAGAGCAGTGTATAACGCTCTTGTAAAATAAGATGATTCTAGGACTTACATTTGATATTTCCATCACTTTCCTATAAGCAAGTTCAGTGAAGACGTTTGTCTTATTTGTCAGGTCAACATTAGAGAAATGAAGTGATTTATTTCCATGGATGTACATCGAATACTCTTGGCTGAAGCTTCAATCGTGTTTTCAATGCTTTTCCATTGAAAATGATACCTCTCTTCAGCTCCCCCATTTCTGAGAAGTATAAAATCTTATAATTTATTATTACCAAAGGGGAAAGGTAGGAGAAGGGATTAATTAACAGTTTGGGTTTAACACATACACACTGCTATATATAAAATAGATCATCAACAAGGAACTACTGTATAGCACAGGGAACTACACTGAATATTTTGCAATAACCTATAAGGGGAAATAATCTGAAAAAGAATAGATATTTTTATTGACATCATCTATCAATGACAGATAAAATGTAACCTAAGCAAAGCCGATGGTGAGCACTTCTGACCCTGAAGATTTCAATCATCTAAAGTTTGGGCTCTGCCTATTTCCCAATGCCCTTAATAGACATGCGTGTAGCCGTAGCTTAAAAATTCCCCAGTTTGTGGTTTGGGGAGGCACTGATGTGGAAAAATCCCTGGTGTCCTCCTTACATGCACGGGACCCTTCCTACAGCTAAAACATGCCTGTCACACCTAGAGGATGGTACACCATTTGATCGGAAAGAGTTTGGAATAGGCACCTCATCTCCTCATCGCCTGGTTCTTGGGTTCACCCCTCCAACATCTTTCCTAACAACCTCCTCACTTGGGGATATCAACACCGTCAACATCCTGTTGCACACAGTTTGGAATTTGTCCAGAGGATGAAGCGGACGGATGAGAAAAATTTAGAGACAAGTCTTAGGTGTTCGGACAGGCACATGCCACTCTAATTTCCAATCCGGAAGACAAATTCATCAAAGGCTAGAATTGCCCACGCAAACAGAATAGGGCTAGAGGAAATCCCGCTGTTTTGTGTCCAGTTTCCATAAACACAAGTTGAATAATGGAACTCAGGGTCACTAAAATTCATGAAACTGCAGAGTTGAAAATATCTATCGTCGAAAAATGTCTTGAGGTAAGTCACAGAAAAGGACTTGTAAGCAAGGGAGAGTGGCAGAAAACATATTTGAACAGGTAGAAAGGACTCCCCGTTAAACCACAAGAAAAGGGTCTGAACATCGTCAATGACACAGTTGGCCAAACAGGGCGTATGCATTTTTTCTGAATATATTCAAGTAAAGGCCATACACACTTTTTATCCAACCAAACAGGTGGACACTGGAAATCAATACTACAAAATGTATCACTTCACATCAGTCAGAAGGGCCATCCACATAAAGTGTAAACACCAGAAATGCAAGACAGGGCGAGGAGAAAAGGGAGCCCTATGAGGCTGATTGGGGAAATGTAATTTGCCAACGGCCACTCTGGAGAAGTGTATTGTGTTTGCTAAAACATCTAAAAAATGAGCTACAGAGCATAGGGCACTTGCACTCATGGGCGTATACCTTGGGAAAAACAAAAATCGACAGAAAACAGGCACCCCAACGTTTACCACCTCTCTGTTAAAAAGGGCCTCAACTTGGATATAACCTAAATGTCCCTGGAAGGATAAAATGGATAAAAGAGATGGGGTACTTATGTAGAGTGGAATATGTCTCATCCAGAAATCAGTGAAATAATGCCAGTTGGAACAACTCTGGAGGAGTTACATACGATCATTCTAAGTGACATATGTCAGAAAGAAAAAGACACATATCATAAGATGTCACTTAAAGGTGGAATCAAAAATGGCTACACATGAAATAAATTACAATACAGAAACATAGTCAAATATGTAGAAAATAGACATAAGGCTGCTAAATGGGAAAGGTGGGGAATGGTGAGGTATTATCCAGGAGTTTGAAATTAGCAAAGATACCATTCCAAGTACCAAATTGAATAACTGACAAGGCCTACACGGTACCTCAAAGAACTGCACTCAGCCCACTCAAGTCACTGGAAAATAATACATATGACTGGTAAGCATCTGAAAAGGAATTTATTGTTGTCTCACAGTACGTGAATCAAGTGGATGTACAGCAGCAAAAAACAGAGCTTTGAAAATCAGCTGTAACCAATATAAAAATAAATTTAAAAATATTTATAAAAACAGTGAGACAGACAAAAATTCTTACAACTTTTGTTGAAGGGCTACGATGTAACATGGATTGAACACATGTAGACCCACAGCAGGATTATATATAAGGCTGGAATCTATGCACGCTAAGAGATGTTAGAGAGGCTTGGTGAGAAAATGCAGACCTTTTAAAGTAATACTGCCTGGTACCCATTCCATGGGTCCCAAATCTGCAGGTTCAAGGGAATCTTCTGACAGCGAAAACATGCCTGGGAAACTGAGATGAATGTACACCGTGTGCTCAGGAAAGGTGTCTAAAATGCACCTCATTTTTGATCTCCTGGTGCTGGGTTTCGCCATTCCAGCCACATTACTAACAATCTCCCCACTTGGAGAATCAGCACCTTTAACCTCCTGTTTTACACAGTTTTCAATTTGTGCAGAGGATAAATGGGAAGAGGGGGAACCAATGAGAGATTAGCTGTAGGAGTTTTGACAGGAACATGTCACTCTAATTTCCTATTAGAAGAAGAATTAACCAAAGGCTCAGCCTGCCTCCCCAGAACCAGAATTGGGCCGGAAGCAATCCAATGGTTTGGCATACAGCACACAAAAAAAAGCGAGTTGCAAAATGCAGCTCAAGAGCAGACAATTCAAAGACCTGCAAAGATATAAACGATAACCAACGTCCAAAAATATATTCAGGTAAGGCAACGAAGAGGATCTGAATGAGAGGCAGAATTGCAGGCAACAGATTTCAAAAGGTAGATTCTACTCACAGTTAAAGCATATGAAAAGCAGCAGAATTTATAAAGTGATGCAGTTGGGCAAAAGGGTGTATGCGTTTTTTTCGTGAATATCTTCAGAAAAAAAAACACTGACAGAGTTTTTGGCCAACCAAGCAAGAGGGAAATGCATATCTGCACAACAAAGAAGTCTCAATTTCCACTGCTCAGTAAGGCCATCCAAAAAATGTGTACAAACCAGAAATGCAGGAGAGGCCATGGAAAACAGGGAGCCAAGTCACGCTGATGGGTGGGGTATAAATATCCAAGAGCCACTCTGAAGAAGTGTATGCTGTTAACTAAAACATCTAAAATACAAAGACCCGAGCAAAGGGGACTTCAATTCATGGGCATATAACTTCGGAAGACTAAATATCAATAAGACACAGGCACCCCAAAGTTTAGGGCTGCTCTGCATACAAGAACCTCAACTTTGGTACACCTAAAATATCCCAGGAAAAACAGAAATGCATAAAGAACTTGTGGTAATTTTGTACTACGGAATATCACTCTGATGTGAAATCAATGTATATAAGGCCAGTAGCAGCATAATGAGTGGATTTAAGTATGATGATTCTAAGGGAAATTAGTCACACAGTAAAAGAATCTTATCATAAGATATCACTTATAGAGGGAATGTGTATATCACAACACATGAACTGAATTAGAAAAGAGAACAGAGTCTCACATATAAAAAAAAATCTTAGGCCTGCTTCAGGAGAAAGGAGAGGTTGGGTGATGCATAAATCCAGAGTTTGATATTAACACAGGTACCATTCCATAAACCAAATACAGAATAGACAAGACCTACACCTTCCTCAGTGAACGGGACTCAACACCCTGATTTCCCACATAGGTATATATCTGACTAGTAGAATCTTAAAACCTATGTATTGATATGTCTCTGTAAGGGAATCAATTGTGTCTAGACCAGCATAAACAAGTCAGTGATAATCAGCTCAACCCCATTATAAACATGAATTTCAAAAACAAAACCAAAAAACAGCGAAATTCTTACACAATTCCTTCAAAGGTTCTGATGAAACCTGGAATGACCCTATCGGCAAAGACAGCTGGATGAGACATAAAGCTCGACACTTGGGGCTGAGAGGACTGGTGAGATTGGGATAGAAAATGCAGACCCTTAGGGTAGTAATGCATGCAACCATCCCATGGGTCCCAAATCTCCAGGTAGAAGGGAATATCACTACAGTTATAACATGTATGGGAAACCTAGAGAATGGACAACATGTGATGGCGAAAGGTTTCTAAAACTCTCCTAATTTTTCTTCTCCTTCTGCTCCAGTTTGGTATTCCAACTGCTTTACTATCAATCTACCAACTTAGGAGAGTCAGCCCCTATAACCTCCTGGTACACACAGTTTGCTAATTGTGCAGAGGATGAAAGGGAAGAGGGAGAACCTATCAGAGATTAGATGTAGACATTTGGACGGGCACATGTCACTCTAATTTCCCGGCAGGAAGAAGAATTAACCAAAGCCTCAGCCACCCACAGGGAACCAATATAGCCACCCCTGGAACCAGTATAGGTCCTGAAGCAAAATTGTGGATTTGTGGCCAGCTCACAAAAATGGGATTTGAAAATTGGGGCTCAGCAGCACAGCAATTCAAAAACCTGCAGAGTTATAAAGGACTACTCTCTTCCAAAAATCTGTTGAGGGAAGGCAAAGAAGGGGACTGGAAAATGAGGCAGAATTGCACAAAACATCTTTCAAGAGGTAAATTGGAATCACCTTTAAAGCACAGGAGAAGCATCACAACTTGGACAGTGATGCCCTTGGCCAAAAAGGGCGTATGCCTTTTCTCCTGAATATATTCAGGAGAAAACGCATACGCCCTTTCCGGCCAATCAAGCAAGCACACAATGCAAATCCACACTACAAAGAATTGTCACTTCCCACTGGTCAAAAGGGACATCCGAATATCTGTAAAAACCAGAGAGGCAAGAGAGAGATGACAAGGGCATGAAGCAATATGATGCCAAAGACATGGAGGAATGTGATGACAAGCGCATGGAGCATTGTGATGACAAGATTATGTAGCATTTTGCTGACAAAGGCAAGGAGCATTGCGATGACAAGGTTCATGGAACACTGTGATGACAAGCGTCACGGAGCACTGTGATTACAGGGATCATGGAGCCTTGGGATGACAAGGGCATGGATCACTGTGATGACAAGGGTCATGGAGCATTTTGATGACAAGTGTCCCAGATCATTGTGTTGTCAGGGTTCATGGAGCGTTGTGATGACAGTGGTCATGGAGCATTGTGATGACAGGGTTCATGGAGCACTGTGATGACAAGGTACTGGAGCACTGTGATAAGAAGACCATGGAGCCTTGTGATTACAAGTCTCATGGAACATTCTGATGAAAAGGGGCAGTGAGCATTGTGATTACAGCGGTCTTGGAGCATTGTGATGACAAGGGCATGAAGCATTGGGATGAGAAGGCCATGGAGCGTTCTGATGACATGCATCATGGAGCTTTGTGATGACAAGGGCATGGAACATTGTGATTACAGGGGTCTTGGAACACTGTGATGAAAAGGGCATGGATCATTGTCATGAAAAAGGCATGGAGCGTTGTCATGACAGTGTTCAAGGAGCATAATGAAAACAAGTGTCAGGGAGCATTGTGATGACAAGGGTATTGGGAATTGTGATGACAAAGGTCATGGAGCATTGAGATGAGAAGACCATGGATAATTGTTATGACAAGTGTCATGGGGCGTTGTGAGGATAAGTGTTATGGAACATTGTGATCACAAGGATTTGGAGCATTGTGATGACAGAGGTCATGGAGCATTTTTATTTCATTGTGATGACAATAGCCTGAACCATTATGATGATGGGCATGGTGCATTGTGATAACAGGGTTCATGGAGCATTGAGATGAAAAGGGGCATGGTGCATTGTGATGACAGTGTTCATGGTGCATTGAGATGAAAAGGGGCTTGGAGCATTGTGATTACAGGAGTCTTGGAGCATTGTGATGACATGGGCATAGAGCATCATGAATGAGAAGGCCATGGAACATTCTGATGACATGCGTCTTGGAGCTTTGTGATGACAAGGGCATGGAGCATTGTGATTACAGGGTTCTTGGAGCATTGTGATGACAAGGGTCATTGAGAATTTTGATGACAAGGCTGTGGAACATTGTGATGGCAGGTGTCATGGAGCATTGTTATGACAGGGGTAATGGAGCATTGTGATGAGAAGGGCATGGAGCATTGGTCTGAAAAGTTTCGTGGATTATTGTGATGAGAGTGGGCATGGAGCATTGTGATGACAAGGGCACTGAACACTCTGATACATGGGCCATGATGGATTGTAATGACAAGGGCATGGAGCATTGTGGTGAGAAGAGCATCGGGTACTGTGATGACAAGCATCATGGGGCTTTGTGATGACAAGGGCATGGAACAATGTGATGAGAGGGTTCATGGAGCGTTGTGATGAAAATGACATGGAGCATTTTGATGACAGGTGCATGGAGCATTGGTCTGATAAGTTTAATGGATAAATGTGTTGAGAGTGGGCATGGCACTTTGGGATGACAAGGGCATGGAATATTGTGAAGAAAGGTGTCTGGGAGCATTGTGATGACATATTTCATGGACCATTGTGATGACAATGGCATGGAGCATTGTGATGCACAAGTGTTACGGCGGATTGTGATGACAAAGGTAATGGAGCATTGTGATGACAAGGGCTTGGAGCATTGTGATGACAAGGGCATGGAGCATTGTGATGACAACGGGCATTGAGAATTTTGATGAAAAGTTCGTGAAGCATTGTGATGACAATGGCATGGAACTTGCTATGACAGGGGTCATGGGGCATTGCGATGACAAGTGCATGGAGAATTGTGATGACAATAGCATGTATCATTGTGATGAGAACAGTCATGGAGCATTGTGATGACAAGGACATGGAGAATTGTGATAACAAGGTACATGGAGTATTGTGATGATCAGGGCATGGAGCATTGTGATGGCAAGACCGTGGAGCACTGTGATGAGAAGACCATGGATAATTGTGATGACGAGCATCATGGAGAACTGTAATGACAAGGGGCGTGGAGCATTGTGTTGACAGGTGTCATGGAGCATTGTGATGACAAGGGTCACAGAGCATTCTGATGACAAGCTTGTGGAGTATTGTGATGACAATGGCATGGAGCATTGTGATGACAATGGCATGGATCATTGTGATGAAAAAGGAATGGAGACTTGTCATGACAGCGTACAAGGAGCATACTGACGACAAGTGTACTGAGAATTGTGATGACAAAGGTCATGGAGCATTGTGATGAG